>NC_090624.1:667661-682440 GCF_004359215.1 Bremia lactucae | reverse complement strand
AGCGTCATCAGTTACGCGAGGTATCTATAAATATACGCTCGCAATACATATTAAATGATATCTATAGAGATAACATTCCAATCGGTAAAAATAGGTATTTGTTTTTAATTCTTTTAAATATAAATCAGTCTGAAATTTACTACCTACTTGATAAGTGCGCACGAGAAGACGGATTACCGCTCCCGTGACGACACTTTACCAGAGTTCTTAGTGTGTTGGGTGAGGTCGCTTGCGCGCCCACCACAACTACCTCACTGCACGCAAGAGAAGCAGGTGAAACCGCTTCCTCGCTGTGCTAGGGTGTGTGCTTAAGTAGAGCGTGGCCGCATTACGACGTGCCCGCCTACAGTACGGCCACCACAACTTAAAAATACTTTATTGCCGCACGCCGGAATGCAGCATGCGACAAGAAGCGGGTTGTAGCAGCAGATATAAAAGCCTTATTCTCTTTCCAGCCGTCCTGTGCGTGTGAAAGTGGCTCTTAGGTGTGTAACTCATTATAAAAATGGATTTAAATTCACCACGGGTCAAGCGGATGAATCAATAAGGGCATTTGACGCAAGAACAATCATGGCAGCCATGATATCGTGGTTGCGCACAGATCGGTCCGAAATTGACCACATGAAGCGGCTTTACGCGAGGGCGTGGGATTTTCCGCTTGGGACCAAGCTGCCTGCAGCTCTCCTTTTGGGCGCCAGCAGCAGACAGGAAGGGTGGCGTTGCTGCTCTCGTGAACCCATATTAGGGATTTGGATTGGTATCTCAACTACTGCAGTATGAATGGCGAGTCTACTTAATGGTTGTGAAAGGGAACTATGCTGACAAAGACATAATGATCGTGACATGTATGCTCCCTATATATTAAAGCACAGCGGGAACGTCTGTTCCGCCACCTGGCCGAGCTGGAGCTTTCGGCCTCCCACATGGTGATTGTTGGGCAATTTGAATTGCACCCTCAATGAACACACTGATCGCAGTTTTCACTTACCTCGGTAGCGCTCTCACATCTTTTAGATGTATAAAATGTAACTGATGCCGTCGAGCCCAAATTTGCGGTAAAGAAAACAAACGGGAGCCCCAGCATATTTACAAGAACACATTGCCGGACAAGGCTGATGCTCCCACCTGGCGTGATCGGTGATATGCGTCGACCGTGGACCTGGAGTGGATCACTACAGTGGAAGTACAATCTCCTCGTTGAACTTCGGATCATGATGCTGTGATGCTTTATTTACGCTCGCCGAAAAACCCGGTGCGGGTGTGCAAGCAGCCGCGGGTGCATCCACCTCCAATCGACTCAGGGGGTGTGGTACTGGCTGAGGTGACGGAGATGCTGATCGAATTTTAAAACGAAACCGGCGGCGGCCATAATAGCGTGCGCCTGGGATGAACTTAAATGCCAAATGGGCCGGAAGATACTCACTGTGATGTGGCAGCGCAGGCGGGCGGTGCAAGCATCGGTACACCAACGAATTCGCCGACTTGTCAAACGGGTCCGCCGGCCCCGAAAGCAACAATGCGGGCTGCCCTGACAATTGAGCGCATTACGGACTTGCTTGACTCCATGACACTGCATGAGACCGTGGAGGCAAATGGACACCGGAGGCTGTTCAGGGAGAATCGTAAAGTTTCCGTTCTACCGTATCAAGGCAACACTATCCACCGACTTGAGCCGGAGGAACGAGCTCCCTGGTGGGGAGACCATGACAAAGCTAACATTTTTGCTGAAACATGGACTCATATCCTTCAGCAGGAGGCCATGGACGCGCAAGAAAAAAGTTCAGGCAGATGCTTGCACGATCAAATACAAAAGAGCAGCATACGGCTGAGTTGTTGGATTCTCTGGCTGCATCCATATAGGAAGCCGAATCACGCGCTGCAATTCTAAGCATGCATCGGGGCAAGGCTTGCGGTCCTAAAAGGCTGGAGAACGACTGGTATAGGAATTACTTTGACATGCTCGTTCCGATACTTGTCTGGCTTCACAATCAGTGGATAGGTTGAGGGAGTTTTTATGCCAGCTTCCTGAAGGCAGATGTATTTGCCTCAAAATTATAGGCCGCTGGCCTTACTTGATTCCAACTATAAAATTTACACCCGCATTCTCACCACCAAGACGAGAGTGAAAATGTCGCTTCTCATACACCCGAGCCAGAATAGGTCGTGCTAGGGAAGACTAGTCACAGCACGATCGACAAAGACATGGCGGCAAGGGTAGCAGTCAACGCGGACACGGAACTGGCGCAAGCATTGGAGCCACTATTGGACTTCAAAAAGGCATATGAATCGTTATAGGGCCTTTATTTATAAAGCCCAGACGTGATTTGGATTCTCCCCTACTAATGTTAAGACTATAACGGCACTCCATGACGACACAAATGTCAAATTCCTGGCCAACGGCAGCCGCGCCAGAAAGATAATGGCGTCGAGCGGCATACGGCAAGGCGCTCGCGGGGAAAATGGCGGGCGCGTGCCACCTATATTTATCGCTCCTGTAGGCCCACTGCTTCCCGCCTCATGGTTAAGGTGGAACGCTTCATTGTGAATAACGGTATACAGGGTACTAGCAGCGGCGAGCACCACATCCCAACAACTGGCAAAGGTACAGATGGTAGGTGACATCCTGCAGGCTAGAGAAGTAGTGGTCCGTTTCGTACAGGGTTCTATCGCTGATGCGTTGGACCGACAGAAACGCAACTCTGACAAAAATGGAAGAGCAAGAATGCTTTCATTTAATATTAATGACTTAGTCCTACTGTCTACGGAAAATCTACCAAAGCATGCGGTGACGAATGTGGGCAGTATAAATTACAGCCCAGGTATATCGGTCCGTTTTGTGTACTACATCGCCAACGGAATGCATACTCGATTGGTCTGCCTCGTAGGATGCGTACACATCTTCGTTTTATGTTGGGCGACCTCACTTTCAACACGAGGCTACTTCTGATTCCAGATTACACCGGAACGGTCTAGGGCATCCACCAAAGCCTGATGGTCCCGAGCCAATGGTCTCGGGAGAGAGTCTGATTCTCATGAATCAGACGATCCACTCTTTCCTCCAAGGAAGAGATATTCTGACGAGCTGTCACCAGCTCGTTTTGTATAGACTGATTTGTCCTTCCGTTCGCCAGTTGATCAGTCGCAACTTGCGCACAATTTCTCAACTGGTCATGAGAAACGTTATTAACCGTCACCGCTAACTCGCGATGACGGGATCGCTCGTGATCAAGATCCTCTTTTGAATAAGGTGTGATCCAAACCACATTGTTGATCCGGGTTAGTCAAACGAGGCGAACCCGATTTTCCTCCCCTCCACATCCATTGACGGATTTGGGTGATGAGAAGCGCTTTCTTGTTGAAAGCGTATTGAACCACAATGAGGCAAAAAGGGTTCAACGGAGTTATCGCGTTCGTTGCGAGGGTATCCACCCTCGCATGTTCGTTGGGAACGTCGTTCCCAGCTGATGATAAACGTTCGTTCCGTGTCCCGTCCTGCAGTACGACGAGACCTACCCTCTTCAAAAGAAGGTCCATCGAGAATGAGTGCTTCCCGCGCTCGTAAAACGATTGGACTTCCCAATCCCTTGACGCATCTCCTTAAAGATGAGCGTCCTCCAATTAGGATTTTCAACGGATTATGCTTCCTTAGGGGCGTGACCGGCACCCTTAAGAAAGCATGAACATGAGTTCCCCCATTAGAGGCGAAGTGTCCCTGCCTTTCTAGACAACGGTGCAACTTTTAGCGTGCACCGACTACCGTCGGTCTTTCGAATTGTTCACGGGAAGCGTTTACCTTGTCTAGCCAAACCTCACGGTCTATGTTTTGTACATTTTGTACGAAGGCTGTTCAAGCTTGGAACAAAAGTTTGACATCCTTTTCTCGTGTGCATGTGTATCAACGATGCCGGAAAAATGCATCGATGAAGAATTCCACTTCATCCTCGCCAGGCTTGTGAAGCCTGGATGAGTCAAACAACGGAATATGATATTGATCGTTGGTCCTACCAGACCAACGAATCAGGTTATCATTAGAGGGCCAACAACGTTGCTTTTCAGTACGAACCGCAATATTGTGGTCCCTCTCCTGCTGGCTTATGTTAGCGATTACGATAACCTCGCCCTTGGTGCGATTCCTAGAATCACTCCTTTCCTGGTGATGCAAACTAGCACCACCAGCAGCATTCCTTCCCCATTGATTACTTCGTTCTGGTGACGTATAGTAACGTTACCAGAGTGATCATCGCCCATGGAGTCGTCATCAAGGGTTTTTTCACCAAAGAGGTCTGACGAGTCAAACAACCTCGTCATCACCTCGTTGATATTCACGTTAGGACCCAAAGGCTTAACGGACTCGGCCCCGAATGATCCGGCGGCATTAACAGTCGCGACTGAGTCGGCCAATGACGATGACTTGGACCAGTCACCTACAATTCGTTTTAGCAGGTGACTTGAACCCGTTACCTGCAATGTCACCTAACAGATGATATACCCCACTGACCTCCAACGGGAATAGATGGTGATGTATCCCCCACACTAGACGCATTAGCGTCTACTAAAACAGTTGCCTCACTGACAGCCACACTGATCCACGCACCTGCCAGCTAAGCGGCCTCGCGAGCCACGCGCACAGACTTGTTTGTCGCCATCTTGATTTTGATCAAAATCAATATTGCAAATAAAAACGCTATTTTGATGAAATCATAACGTATATAAAACCGGCATTTTGATTGAATTCATAATACAAATAAAATCGGTATTTTGATTAAAATTAATAATGCAAATTACATGAAAGGCCTAATAATATTTTTTGTCACCCTACATCAGTCACTACAGTGACTGTTGGCTAAGGGGTTGATGTAACGGGGTTCCGATTACATAATGTATAATTTCCTACAGGAGGAAATAATAAAGAAGTTCAAAATTATTATCTTTCATTATTTGACCTAAATAGTTCCAATAATACCAGATTTGGTATTAGTGATGCAAAAAGACATTAGCTCTATTGATTGTTTTGCTTAAGCCAATCGTTACTTGACACGATTGTGCGGTACGCTAGAAGGCGGTTTACTTAGTTAGCTATTATTACAATAAGTTCAGTAGATAGAATATCGTTAAGTAATAAACTATATGTATTAATACATTTTACTTTTTGCTTATTCTAATCCATTGAATTACCTTTGGTAACTAAAGACTCTTAGCTGCTTATAAATCTTCATCTGTACTCTTGTGTACTTGACGTTTCGAGGCACCCTACCTACACTGTAAATAGTGTAAGGTTAACAAGTACTGATCAGTACTAATGAAATGTGCCCCATTAGTGACACTTCGTTACACCGAGAGTCTATACTTCAGGAAGGCTTTCCGAGTGCAATGCGTTAATGACGCTCAGAAACAACAATTCATTCTATAAAAGGAAGACTCATTGCTGGAAACTTGGGAACACTTTACATACTAGCCCCGTTCTGAGGTCTCAGCCTTGTTGTGGTGAAACGACAGAATACCTTTTGTGTGGTCTTCCAACCACTGTTCAATCGATGAAATGGCTAGAATATTTTTAATTGAGCCATAAATGGATTAGTCGAGCTCTTCTGTAATAATTGAGGTTGTCCTGAGTCATATCCGCAGTAAGATGAATGGCGGTCGAGGTCTAAGCATGCAAAGGATACCTTCTGTTTGTTGCATAATGAACGAGAGCGTGTAACCCTTATCGCAATACTGCCATTAAAACTATTGCTGAATGGTGTGGTTCAGTGTACCAACATATTATACCATTGGCAGTTGCATGTGCCTATGGAAAAAAGTGAATAATTGACTTATTTTTGAAGCACATGCATCAGGGCCGCCTGGAGAAGAAACTTTTTATTTCCGCGTTTGAAAACGGTAAGAGATAAGGCGTGCCCTTTTAATCGCATTCACCATCCGCCATATTCCGATGAGCACGCATTCATCTTAAAGTTCAGAGGAATATTCCTGTGTAGTCAAGAGTATTTAGCTACCAAAGGTGTAGGCAAGCACGTCGAAATGCGGCCATTCTCTACCTAGAAACATACCCTAGCACAGCAAGGAAGCGGTAGGACCGTCTTCTATTTCGTGCAGTGAGGTAGTTGTGGTGGGCGCCTTAGCGACCTCACCAACGCACTAAGTTTTAGACATTGGAATGTCTGGTTTAATAAATTCCAATGTAAAAATATTAATTTTGAGCCCGACTTAGCAGAAAGAAGTGGAACGGCACGTACTCCGTCGAATGACACTTGTTGTCATAACGATTCGCTGAATGCTGAAAGCATTGTTGCCCTAAGACCGAATCATCAAGGGTGTAAAATGCCTGAGATATGTGGAGTGGCACGTCTAAGTCCACCGAGTAACTCTTGTAAAGTGTCGTCACGGGAGCGGTAATCCGGCTCCTCGTGCGCACTTACCAAGCAGAAAGAAGTTTTCAGACTGATTTATATTTAATCGTATTAAATACAAATTTCTTTTTTACTAATAAGAAATGTCATCTCTATAAATGACACTAATATGTATTGCGTGTATATCTTTCTAGATATCACGCATGACGGATGACGCTAGGCGTCATCCCTACTAATGTGAATGCACCTATGTGCATCAAATGCACATGGGCTGATCACAATGTGAGCCACACCCGAGTGGTGGGTCTTATTACTTTATTTAAGTGATTGATCATCCCCTTAAATACACCAAGTGTACTTAACGGGGACTGTGTAACATTAGGGCAACTTGAGCCCGTTACACCAACCCCCCTTTAAGAACGAATTTACATTTTAAAATTTGTCAAAGAGGAAGGAGGAACTGCGAGCTACCTAACGCGCCGATAGTTCTCTAATTTCTTCTAGCGAACTGTATTTTCATATACGGCATGAAAGATGCCACCTAAAAGGGGCCACGTTGGTGGGTCGTCTGCGAAGACGCCCACTCAACCTCGCACTAAGCGCACGCGCCGCGTTAACACGCCGTTAGCGTCCAATGCCTTAGTCGAAACGCTGACACATACTGCTGCTGTCGCGTTAACGGGGCTTAAAGATCCATCCCAGTTTAAAAGTGAGGATGTTGATCCGTCGCTCATTGTCGACTACAATGAGTCGACACCGTTGCCGTCACCTCATAGTAGTGATGCGGACAACGAGATGACGACGAAGGTTGATGGCGCATTATTGCCCATCCAAACTTCTCTCATTGCTCACAACATAGAGACACCAATATATACGAATGCTGTCTCGTCGTCTGCGCTGGATAGCGCAGCGACCATTAATGAGAGCGCTGCCCATAAGGCGCAGTCGCTTCTTCGTTGGGTAAAAGTACAACGCCTTATGCTCACACCATTATTTAAATAGGTTCTAGCACAGATGAATGTGAGCCTAAAGCTCCGCCGACGACACGTGAACGTGCTGAGTTGGTGTCACAAGCCAGTCGTTTAGAACGTGGCTATGCGATGGGTGGCATATCCCTAATGCCCACTCCATCTAAATGGCCTCGTTTAAACGGGCCAAGAGCGACGCTCCTAGAGCGCGCTTTTTTAGACGCACATATATATAATGGCGTCTTTAAATCATGGAGGGCTCAGGGAAAATCGCTTGGGCGTATTTTCCCGATCGCCAGATCCAAATCTGGCGGCCAAAATCTATTTTTAATTAGCTAGGGTAAGGTCTTTAGATTTAAATAATTAAATAAAGTGCAGTTCCCCATTTGATCTTAAAGCGTTAAGTGCCTTCCTAAGGCTTGCGCATTGATCTGTGAGAGATAGAAGCCTTTCTAAGGTATATCCTCTTGAGCACTAGTTGCCGCTTGGTTCTACGAACTCCTGAATTCCTTGAACTAGGATTCCTTAAGTTTTAATAGCTTGTACGACTCCCGGAGTTGTTAAACTCATTAGTTTAATAGAACAAAGTGACTCTCTGAGTCTGAAGTCTTCCTCTGACTTTAGGAGCGAGGTAGCTCCGCTTCAGCTGGTAGCACTCGTAGTCAACATACGTCTGAGTCTTTACAAAACTAATTTCTCACGAAAATGGAAGAGGTTCCAGAATTGTCAGAAGCGCAACGCGCCGCTTATGACAAGCTCAAAACCTTATTTGGGCTTGAGCACGTGGAATTTATTATCTCCCAGGGACCGGAGGTCCTGCATGCAGGGCTTGAAGCCTTCATGCGGTATGAAGCCTCCCTGATCGGTCAGGTACAGGACCATTTAGCGGCATCTATGCCAACCCGGTTCATCTCTGTACCTGACTCAGAGCCGAGGGCCCCCCCTCTAACTGTAAATGTGAAGACATTTGAGGGAAAAGAGGGAGAAAATCTCCCTTTTTGGATTCAGCAGATGGAAATGTCCATTGATTCCGCCTTGTTCTTAACGAAACGGCAAAAGGTGGCTATGGCCATTTCCAACTTGGAGGTAGAGCCATGGAGTGGGCACTAGCGTGCAGCACGTCCATAAACGACGCTTTTCCCTCATGGGATTTGCTGAAACAGCAAATGGTCAGCATGTTTGCACCGCCTGATCAGGCTTTTCGCATGCGAGCGCGGCTCCTAGCGACTCGACAGGGTAAAAGAACCCTAGGGGACTTTGTCCAGGAGTTGAGAACTCTCATTGCATCTATGCATCAAGACCCGGTGCAAGAAGCAATTGTAGTGACCATCTTTATGTGTGGTCTCAATCAGGGCGTTGCCCGGCGGAATTGTTCCGATCTCATCCGGTTCGAAGAGGCAGTTGCCATAGCGCTACGCGCCGAGTTTGACTTTATGTCTGCTCGCGTCAGCACGCCTGTCTACCGAACAAGCTCTTCGATCACATGGGTTCCGTCTAATAGAGCGGAACCTAAGGATTTAAGCCTCGTTGAGGAAGGAGAAGAGGCTCTTCAAGCTTTGGAACAGCATAAGACCAAATCCGTAGACGTTATATGTGCGGAAGCACGAAACAGTTACGCCCTGCCTGCCCTCTTCGAAATTCGCGTAAAGCTCGAAAGAGCTCCAATTCCGACCTATACCAGAGATCTGGTGCGGTGCGGGAAACGTCGATACCCAGTAGGTGCGGGGCGCCCTCCTGGGGAAGACCTAGGCTCTGTTAAAACCTCAAGGTGAGAATAAACAGAACCTAGCTTCAATTAGCTCGGTGCTCAATGGCACGGGGCGAGAGTACAAGCCTGGCTTGCTAGTCGCTCAAGCGACTGTGAAGGGCTTTGGTTTGCCGTGGTCAGTTTTAATTGACTTAGGAGCGTCGTGCAATTATGCTCGATGCCTTTCCCTTAAAGGAAGTCAACAATACGTTGAGGCGCTTAGGGCGCATGAAGGTGATACAATCACCGTTCGCTTAGCGACTCGGACTCGTGTCATTGTTTCCAAAGTTCCAGTAAACTTAGGTATAAAGTTTCTGGACTTTGACAGTATGGAACGCTGTCTCGTCCTTGATTTGGATTCAAGATATGATCTCATCCTTCGTATGGCCTGGTTAGAACACCATGAGCTATGGATCGATTGGAGGTCTAAGACCTTAGGCGCCACGCGCAATGTTCCTAGCAAAGTTTTGGAGAGTCATGAACCCACCTTTGTTAGGCAACAAAAGCGCTATTGGCGCGGATCATTGAATGAGTCTGTCAGTGATATAGACATTGGCATGTCAAAAAAATAAAATCTAATGTTAAAAACATTAATTTTGATCCCGACTCAGCAGAAAGCAGTGGAACGGCACGTACTCCGTCGAGTGACACTCGTTATAAAAACGATTCGCTAAATGCTGATAGCATTGTTGGCCTAAGGCCGAATCATTAAGGGTGCAATATCCCTGAGATACGTGGAGGGGCACGTCTAAGTCCACCGAGTGTGGTCGGCTGAGGTGGCATCATACTGAGTGTCAGTAGTGACACTGTTGGCGGTTTGCCAGGTCCTCAAGGGTGCAATATCCCTGAGATACGTGGAGTGGCACGTTTAAGTCCACCGAGTGTGGTCGGCCGAGGTAGCACCATACTAATTGTCAATAGTGACACTATTGGCGGTTCGCCAGGTCATTTTGAGTCTAATCCTCCTAATGCACGTGAAGCGACACGTAAACGTTCGCTGGATAAGGAAGTTGAGTTACCTAACATCTTGTCGGATGTCAAATTAGACACTATGTCTTGTATAGAACCAGTAGAGGCTGGAAAACCCGGGGACGTGAATGTCCCGGCCTCTAAGAGGTGTATTGTCTCCACTCCAGGAAAGTGGACACGAAGCGTGTATACCCTCACAAAGTGAGACGAGTTAGCAATTACATACGCTTGTAAATGGTGTAACCGCTAACATTGAGGGGGAAGTTAGCCTTGCGGCAATCCCTTCGTTACATGCTCTTTTAAAGCTAGACGAAATGTCTATTGATGAGTGCGGTCGAGCCTTAAAAGCTGGTGGCTTATCTGAAATGGTGGTCAGTCAACCTATGGTTAAGTTATACTCATCGTCGCTTCTAGACGAAGCTGTCCTGAATGACACAAAAGCTGCACTTGGTGCGCGAAATGGGTCATCGATCCTTAAAGTTCCTACGGATCCCTTTTATTCCTTGATTAAGGAATTCCAAGATGTGGTATGTAATAACCCACCATATGTTTTACCTCCGGCTAGAGGTGTTCGTCATGAAATTGACTTGGTTCCGGGAACCAAATACTGTGTCACAAGACAACGGCCTTTATTAAAGGAGCAGTGTGACGTCATTGACGATTTCTTCCGTGCTAAGCACGAGGCTGGAATGGTACGAGAAAGCAAATCTCCTCATTCGACACCGACATTTTGTGTCAAATAGCTAAATGGTAAATGGCGCACTGTACATGCTTATAATAAGCTTAATGCTGTCACTATACCAGCACAAACCCTTATTCCTAGAAAGGATGTTCTTCAGAATAATATGGTGGGATATACAATGTACAGTGCATTAGGCTTAGTCGATGGTTACTACCAATTGCTCATGCGAGCTAGTGATATCCCGCTTACAGCAGTTAGCACCCCAAGCGGCATGTTATGGGAGTGGCTGGTTATGCCACAAGGGCTTTCCAACGCCCCGGCAACATTTAATCGTCTAGTGACGCAACTGTTTCGCCCTCATCGAGGTTATACACAGACTTATATCGATGACATTTTTGTCCATAATTGTGCGGAGCAGGGTCGGTCGGATATGAAAAGCCATGTAGACCATTTGCGAGCAGTGCTCGAGTGCATGCGCACAGACAAATTGTATGCCAATGCATCTAAATGCATTTTTGGCGCAGAAGAAATTATTTTAAGGATGCTTTATTGGAAAGCGAGGCCTTAGAGCGGATCCCGCTAAGGCTAAAGCCATAGTAGATTGGCCGGTTCCTAACACCCAAAAGGATTTGCGTAAGTGCTTGGGTCTCGCCAATTATTTACGTAAATATAGCGAAAATTACGCTGATATGGCTAGGCCATTATCTAATCTCCTTAAAAAGGATTCTGCCTAGCACCAAAAATAATGTTTTTCGAGCAGTTACGGATAGTCGGTATCCATGCCCGGATTCTGGCACTGCCAAACCCAAATTGGCCTTTCAGTGTCGTCTGTGACGCATCAGATTTTGCCATTGGCAGTGCTCTGTTACAAACAGATGTTCATGGGCATAAACGTGTTATTGCGTTTGAGTCTAGACAACTTAAAGCTGCGGTACAGAACTACCCAGTTCATGACAAAGGTTAGGCTATGAAGTATGCTCTCGTCAAATTCAGAGATCATCTGCTCGGCTCTAAGCCGTTTGTGATTGATACAGATCACGCGTCATTAGCACGGCGACTAAGTCGCCCCATCGCTCACAGAAGACGGCGCGATGGCTATCCTTTTTTGCGGAATACAACTTTGAGGTGAAGTTTAAACCCGGCAAGCAAAATGCTTTGGCCGATGCGTCATCACGCAGGCCGGATTGTAAGCTTTCTCATTTAACGACTATCTCGTCACCTATTCCTAAATAAATCCGTTCGGCTTACGCCGAGGATGAACAGTGTGTAGCTCTGCTACGAGCTTTAAAAAACTCGATTTCAGGTATTAAATTACCGGCACGTTTGCGTGCAAGGTTACATCGATTTCTATCGATAACAACCTGTTGCTTTATTGCACAAACATCGCGGACCCTCCACGTGTCGTTGCTCCTCATGATGAGGATTTGAAGTACCGAATCCTCTATGAGGTACACGATACTGTCCTTGGTGGTCATCTCGGTTGAGAAAGACCTACGGCTCTATAAGCCAGAGTTATTGGTGGCCCAAACTTTATAAATGGGTCAGCACATATGTTTGCATGCGAAACGTGCCAACGGGTCAAACCCTCGGCACATGCTGCTGCGCCACTGGCGAGTCTTCCCGTCCTATAGGTTGCTGGGAGTCCATTAGTATGAATTTTGTTTTTGGGTACCAAAAGATTCAGCCGGTAACTCCGGTATAGTGGTCTTTGTTGACCGTTTGAGCAAAACGGCTCACTTAGCGGCCGTGCCGATTTCCATTGACGGAGAGGGTACAGCTAAGCTGTTTACCGATCGCGTGTTTCGACAACATGGTTTGCCAGTGGCAATTGTCTCTGATCGGGATCCCCGTTTCACGGGCAAATTCTGGAAATCAATTTTCCGAGTGCTTGGCCCCAGATTGGATATGTCCCACTGCGGACCATCCGCAGACCGATGGTCAAACTGAACATGTCAATCGCGTCATTGAAAACGTTTTACGCAGCGTGTGTGCTCAGACACCAAAGCGCTGGAGCTCAATGCTCCCAGTAGTGGAGTTTGCGTTAAATAACGCTGCTCATGCCTCTACAGGCTATACTCCGTTCTATGTAAACGGTCTTACCCACCCGCGCTGTATACTGCGTGGTTCAGGGCTTGGTGGGGGAGAATTGCCTGATAGGCTTGCTGATATCAGCCCTGTTACCGTTCGGAAACAAGTAAGCGAGTTTCTCGCGACGCGATAAAGTGTCTTAAGACATGTAAGGGATACGATCGCTGATAGCCAAGACAAATAAAAAGAACAAGCAGATGCCAAAGGCAGAAGCTGTATTAATTCTTATATGGTCGGAGACCGAGTTTTACTAAACGCTAAAAACCTACCGACCAACTTGTTTTCCGCGGTCTTCAAGATCAAATTGCGCCCGCGCTTTATTGGACCATTTACGATCGTGGCCAAGAAGGGACTAGCTTATACGCGAAACCTTCCCAGCAAGCTGCGTACACAGCCAGTGTTTTACGTTTGCTTGCTTAAGCCATATCGGGACCCTTCCCACGTGGCCTTGAAGGCGCTTGCGCCGAGATAGGCGGTCGTGCCGCAGATTGTTGCATCCACACCAGGATATCCTACTGGCCCTCTAAACGAGGCTGCTGACGCTCCAGCGTCGAGAGACGGTCTTGAACCGCCTCAAAAGAGCTCTCAACCCGAGCAAGGACATCACGAAGAAGTTGCACCTCGTGCCGTAGAGCATCAAATGCTTCCGCCGAAATTTTGGCCCCCTCCCGCGCCGCTTGATGCGCGGGGAACCTTCAGTTTCATGTGGAGAAGCTTTTAAAGTGACGTCGTCGTGAGAGTCAATACCAGTATTTGGTGAAGTGGCTAGGGTACCCCTCTTCTGAAAACTCTTGGGAGTTCGAGGTACCTCTTCGGCAATATAGCCCGTAGCCGTTGACGTTTTTGAGCGCCAAGCTCAGGGTCAACTCGCGTCAAACGACGCTTCCCACCACTAAATGTGGGATTAGGTGGATTTAAAGCATCAGTGCAGCTTCGATCGTTGGTTGTACGGTCAACCGAAGCACTGAAATATCGGCTAGGCCTTTCTTCGTTTTGTGGCATAAATGCCGAACGTAACTGGCCTTTGGCCTTAAGCTTAGCGAAGTCGAAGCGAAGCTTCCGTTTCAAACGAACATCACCTCTATCCGCAGACTCTCTGATATTCCAGATATTACGAAGTTTGCGGTCCCGGTGAACCCAGTTCTCAAATGAGACTTCGTTTTCAGTCCTTGTTTCGTTTGAAAACAAAACGATCGAAATTTTTCTCATGGAGGTCACCGAAGCCCCACGGGCTTGATCACGTAAACGCGTCAGATACTAGCTTCGCGTCATTACCTTTGGCGTAAAGTATTGCTCATAAAGAGCGTCGCGGGCAGCGATCTCCTCCAGCGTCCTCGCCAGGTCACCAGAGATCCAGATGGCCAAGCTATGACCCGCTATCTCTTTGAGATGCTCGTCCGCACTAAAAGGAGTGGATCTTTATTCTATGAGTTTTAGCTTTCGCTATCTCGGCAGCTCGACGAAGAGCTCTTTCCTCTATGAGGAATATCTGCTCTTGCTCTTCATCGAGCGGATTCGTAATGATGTTGGACTCAGGGTCCCGGGGCCCGCCGACGTTCATCCGGAGGAGAAGGCGTGAGCGAACGCCGCTCTTTTTTCTCCTTCTCTGATTGACAGTGACTTTTAAAGTCCACCATTCCTCATCATCGAGGAAGTTGCTCAGAGTCTGTGACTCACGCTTGAGTGTCATTATACAAAGGAATAAAACAACACAACCGAACGGTTAGCTGTTGAGGTTCCAACCTCAAAGAGGAAATAAAGCGAATGTTGTCATTCGGTGTTAACAGTCTGTCTGATGGAAGAGGGTGTAATGGAGCACACATCGGTTGGAGAACCGTTGTTGTTGTACATTTACTTTATGGGTAAAATACCCTTTTATCTAATTTTAAAATAGTTAGTTACTTAAATCCCATTTAATATAAGTAATAAATGTGGTCGCCGACATATATAAATCTGGCGGCCAAAATCTATTTTT
>NC_090624.1:651694-663584 GCF_004359215.1 Bremia lactucae | reverse complement strand
TAAGCATGAACCACGCGCCATCCACCTGTGGCTTTACGCACACAAAAGGTCGGGCTGCAGTGAGGCGATTTGCTCTCACGCACATGTCCCGCCTTGGCTCGCTTGTCGAAGAACTCATCGATATAATCGACTTGTTCTTTCGGCAACGGCCATTGCCTGGTCACACAATCCTTGGTGCCAGGTTTGAGGTCTATCTCGTGCCCGATGCCCCTATCTGCTGGTAGGCGGCTCGGCACTTCTTCTGGGAAAACATCGCGATGTTTCCACAGAACCTCAAAGATCGGACTGTCTCTCTAGGCAATCAAGCCTTGAGCAGCGTACCGCTTCTTTTTGTCCGTTTCTAGGACGCTATCGTCCATTGTGGACGACTAGCAGCAGTCCATTGTGTTCTCTTCTGGAACTGGTGTGAATATTTCGTGGATCTTTCCTTCTTTTAATTTTGCAAGGAGCAGATCCCACGACATCTCCGGGAGATTTATTATCTCCTCGGTAGATTTAAAGACTTGCCGGAGCACCTCAACTGAGGATGCCTCCGCAATTTCGTCTTTGACGGCCTCGAACACCTCGTTCGAAGGCCCGTCCTCTTCATTAGAGACTGATCCAAAGGTCACTCGTTTAGACGTGCCTTTGATCGTCCTAATCTGTCTGGTACTCGTTTTTCGAGTTACCACGACCCTTTTCTGGGAAGCGGGTGTCGTTGCACTCCTGGCTAACGCACCCCTTCCAACCGCACCAGGCTCTTGGCACTGTGCCGGTTTATGCGACGCATGACTTCTTGTCAGCTCGCCGTCTACTGCTCGTGCTCTCGGTCTGTGCAGAGATATGGGACACATGACTACTTGTCAGTGTCCTTTCCACTTCCCCAGATTCCACGAGCTAGTAGGAATTGGTGACGTTTGACATCTCGTCAACGCACCCTCTACTGTGTTCGACACGATATAAGTTGCATACGCCTCTCGCAGGAGCACATCCTTTCTGGTGTCCTGCGTAGAGTTCGCGACTGTGCATTTACGCCAGTCTATCCATGGTTGTTATTTTGCCAACCATGGCATGCCTAAGATGAGGTCATACGGACTCTCCATACCTAGCACTGCAAACTTCTCTTTATAAGAGCAGTCACCCAAGCTAAAGGCGAGTTCTACCTGAACTCCGTCAGACTTAACGAGCGCGCCGTTTGCTACATGATTGGTCGCCTCTTCTCGCTCGTCATCCTGGCAAATCGACTCAGCGCGCCGTTTGCTACATGATTGGTCGCCTCTTCTCGCTCGTCATCCTGGCAAATCGACTCAAACATTGCCGGTCTCTTTCTTCGAGCCGCGAGTTTCACAAAATCTTTTGAGGCACCCGAATCCACATGGAGGATCATCACCTGGTCATAGCCTCGCACTTGAGCGTTATAGACCAGCAGGGTTGACGTCCGAAATTATGAGATCTCAGGACTACGCTACCCATTTGTTCGACAACTCTAAACTTAGGGGTAGCTTTAGAGTCCGCGTCAGTAGGGCATCCCGCCCCTACTGCGCTCCTGCATTTCCCGACCCCTACGTAGTCGATGCAGAAATCATGCGTCTCGCACACTGGTTCTTGCTATCGCTCTTTCGGAATGGAGTCCTTTTGCTGGGCATCTTTGCCCCAGCCGGGACCCTGGCATAGCAGCGAGCCATCATATGACCGCGCTTGCCGCATTTAAAACAGACTACGTCTGCATTGCCCAACTCCATAGGAGTGGCATCTGTCCTCTCGGCCGATGGCTTATACCAAGCTGCCGCCGAGGCAATTTTGTAGGATTGCTCCTCAATTAAGGCAATTTAAATTGCCTCTTCCGTCGTCTACGGCACCTTCCTGAAAAGGCTGTCGTGATGAGCCATGCCGTAGTCCGTTCTTAAACGTGGGCACTTTAATGTGCTCCAGAATCGGACCTAGGTAATGGATGCCGACAGCGAGCGCATCTCTTGCACATAATCTTGCAGAGATCGCTTCGCCTGTCACACTCCAAAGAAGCGCGCCTGAAGCAACACTTCGTTGTTCGGCAGCTAGTACATGGAGCGAATATTTTCCTTAAAGATCGCTCATGTTGGGAACGCCTTAACGTCCACCATAAGCGCCGAGTAAGCTCACTCATAGGCCTCACCGCGCAGGCGCAACATGGCGTACGACACCATACGGCTGTCGTTGTCGATAAGCTGCGCCACACCGCATTGCTCCACGGCTAACAGCCAGTGGACAGTCGTGTGCGCTGCAGTTTCATCACACTTGGGCAAGTCCATCCGAATGGGCCTCGGCTGATCCGGCCTGGCGGATAGCATCTCAACAATCTTGCTGAGATCCTCGCTCCGAGCCTGCTCATGCCTCAGCTCATCCTGAGTCTGAGTGACGGACTCCTTGTCAACATGAATTTGTGCATCGGACGCGGCTCTCCTCTGTCCGAGCACAAATGCCTCAAACTGCTCCAACTGAGCAACATGTTGCTCAGGAGGACTGCCCAGGAGCCTGGCAGGGCTTATCCACTTAGTCCCTGCGCCATATGCCCTGCCAACTCCCGATGATGTTCAAAGAGGTGGGGAAAAGAGGCCAATCGATGTTGAGGCCCATCTTCACGTACACACGCAGAGATGCGGGTCGTGGGAAGGATTCAAGTACTACCAAGTGTAGGTGGGCACGTCTTAATGCGGCCACGCTCTACTTAGACACACACCCTAGCACAGCGAGGAAGCGGTTTAGCCTGCTTCTTCTGCGTTCAGCGGTAGTTGTGGTGGGCGCCTTAGCGACCTCACTCAACGCACTAAGTACTCTAGTAAGTGTCGTCACGGGAGCGGTAATTTGGCTCCTCGTGCGCACTTACTAAATAGAAAGTAGTTTTCAGACTGATTTATATTTAATCGCAATAAATATAAATACCTATTTTTACCAATTAAATTGTGATCTCTGTAGATAACACTAATATGTATTACGAGCGCATCGTTCTCGATGCCTTGCGTACCGGATGACGCTAGTCGTCATTCCTCCTAAAATGAATGCACCTATGTGCAGACATACACAAGGGTTGGTCATAAATGTGAACCACACCCAAGTAGTGGGTCCAAATACTTTATTTAAGTAATTGACAATCCCCTTAAGTGCACCAAGTGTACTTTACGGGGACTGTGTAACATTAGGGCAACTTTAGTGTAACGGGGTGTATCATTATATGAAATTAACACTTAAAGGTTGTTAATTATTATATTTTCTAAAAGGAAGATAATATTTGGAGAATATTACTTCAAATAGAAATGTTCAAAAATCTTATCCATAAATAGGTATAGGCCATTATATCTATTTATCCCGCAGACTGATCAACTGTAGATGTAAACAAAAGAGAGAGACAGATAAAATAAGATAAGATAAGATTTCAGTTGCATGTTTAGGATTAGTTTATAATAAAGTTAGAGTTAATTTTTAACAGATAGAAAAAGAGCGATACTTAATTATATTAATACAGTTTTCATTTAACCCTCTTTAAGCTAGTTACCTCAAAGAGAAGTCTTCCTCTGCACGTACACTTCGCACTGCTTCAGTTGCGAAGTGGACTTTACTGAAGCAAAATACGTCGTAGTGCCCCGTTACACCTGGTAGCACTTTGTAGTCCGTCCAAGGACCACAATTTCCACTCTAACATGAACATGTTAGATGATAGTGGGAATATGCATCACGTTTCCCGTGAAAGCTACTCCTTTCTAAATGACATAGAAAGGAGTGCGGTCGAACGAATGAGTTCGACCGTAGGAAACGATGCAATCTTGGCAATGCTGTCCAATTTAAACAGAGATGCCCTCCATTCAGCCATCGCCAAGTTCATACAACATGAACTTGACGAGATGAAGGAGAAGGTAGCCTTGCTGAATCAGCAAGGCTCTCAACAGGCGGAACTGTTGAGGTTACAACAGGTACTGACCCCTGTACCTGGGATGACGCAAACGCGTCATCCTGAGGCCTTAAAGATTGACATCTCTAAGTATAGGGGACTCCCTCTTAAGATAGTTCGTCGAGTTGGGCGATGTCATAAATGCTCGTCACATCGTCGACGAGCAAATGCAAGTCGCATTTGCTCAATCAAATTTGGCAGGTCGTGCCAAAAAATTTGGGCACTAAGCCTTAAGTTGCGTGACCCATATGTCGTTGAGTAACTAGAGACTTTTAAATCCCGGCTCAAACAGACGTTTGAACTGCCTAGGGCTAAGTTCAGAGCTCGATCAGAGATTCTGGAACTCAAGCAAGGTAATCGTGATGAATGTTCTTGCTTATGCCCAGCACATACGTCTGTCAACGAGTTGTATTACGAACAACTTAGCTCATGAACACACGTTAATCACGGTGTTCCCGCAAGGTCTTACGGATGGTCCCGTAAAGACCCACCTGTTCCGCTTAGAACAGGATACGCTTGAAGAAGCAATATCCGCTGCGGAACAGGAGGACTTTAGCTTGAGACAGGCTCAAGCTAGTTCGTCATCATATCGTCCTCCAAGACGACACGAGCTTGGAGGTCCAGAACCTATGGACCTCTCTTATGTCGAAAGCGAGACCTCGCTTTTCGAACAGTAAGCGATTGCAGAAATGCAATCGCTGTCAAAAGTTAGGTCACTACGCTCATGCGTGAAGTGCCCCACACCCAGTACCGATAAGTACTGAACGTAATGATGGACTGAATGTCAAAAAGGGCAACGGTCGCGGGTCCAACGTTGTTACAAAATCGCAACAACGAGGCGGACCGCCAAAAAAACGGTCGGGGTCAGTAGGGGCGCAACGCCCTACTGATCCAGCAACCTCGAGAGAATTTGCAAACCTCTCGACTAAAGTCGCTACAGACACAGAATCATTATGTGTCTCTGCACCTGGCGATGAGGTATCACTCATCACCTTGAAGTTAAAAGTGACAAATGATTTGTCACTTAGAGCCCTAGTGGACTGTGGGGCGTCGAATCACTTTATTCGTTGCCATTCGCTAGAGGGCCGTAGGCTTAAATATGTTGAGCGCGACATCCCTTCAACGAGGATGACGGTGCGTCTAGCGACAGGCGCATCGATAACAATACTGAAACGCGTAGTGAAATTTCACTACACGTTATAAGTATTACAGTACGCTGATGATTTCATCGTACTGGATTTGGATGACAAATTTGATGTCATCCTAGATTTACCCTGGCTCAGAAAATATGAGCCAAGAGTCAGCTGGCAGCATCGATCTGAAAAGATGCCTACCACTTGTTCATCAGATGGCCATCTGATAAACGTCTTGGAGCGTCCACAGGCGTTTAAATGTACTAAGAGTGAGTGCGATGGCCTCACTTGTGGTACAGTCGTTAGTGCGACTGCACAAGATCACAATGTGATGACTAATCACACTGTGGAGTCAGCTGCCGGCGGCTGTGCGAATGCACAGGCAGCGCCGAAGATCCACCACTCGAAGAAGTCGAGCGGATTGAGACATGAATGTACGCCTAGCAGGCGACATTCAAGCAGAATACCGGTTGCCCCAAAGGGACAACACGATGATCCTAGGTCGAGTAGAGAGTCGACCGTAGAGGACCCGACTGTGATAGCGCAAGCACAGTCGGAAGACATTGAGGGAAAAAGACCCCACGTACTTGAGGCTGGCCAGTTTCAGTCGATTGATGGGACTTAGACAGTTCCTTGGAATAGTGGCGTACTTGCACAAGTACTCTCGCAATTATGCAGAGATGACAGTTCATCTCTCTTGTCTCTTGAAAAAAACGAGAAATGGCTATGGAACGCATGTTATCAGCGTTCGTTTGAAGGTATGAAGCAAAGCTTGATGCAATCGCCCATCTTGGCGATTGCAGATCAATACAGACCATTCCATGTGTCTGTGAAGCCAGCAATTTCGCAATCGGCTGTGCAAAATGCAATACGATACAGACGGCGCTTAGCGCGTCGTCTGTTATCAATCACGTCAGCTGAAACTTTGCACAGCCGATTGCAGATAGACCGTTCATCGTATATACGGACCATGCGTCATTACGTCAGGCCGTAAACAGCCCACACCTCTCGCAAAGAATGGCAGGGTGGCTGTCCTTCTTTGTGGAGTATGATTTTTCCATAGAATATAAACCAGGACGACCTAGTGTCGTCGCTGATGCGTTCTGACGTCGACCCGAATTCAAGCCGGCTGTGCACTCTAACAATGAAAATAATCCCACTGCTGGAACATCCATTACAAGTGTTCCGTCGCTAACTTGTTTGATGACGTAAAGACAGCCTACATAGAAGATAAAGACCTTTTGCGTTGAATGGATCATCTGATGAATCCATCCATTAAATCATTTAAAGATTTACCGGCTTTATATCGATCGTCATCCGATCGATACACAACACGCAACGACTTACTGTACTACACAGCTGTTGCCGGCGACACTCCACGTGTCGTCGTCCGAACTCATAATGATTTGCGCTTGCGCATCATGTATGAGTGTCACGATGCACCAAAAAGTGGGCATCGTGGACATGAAAAAACTTATCTCACAGTAAGTCGCGACTTTTACTGGCCCCGTTAGTATCACTTCGTGCGCAGGTACATTCGTGCTTGCGAGGTATGTCGACGGATGAAGCCTAGCCCTTCATCTTTTGCACCTTTAAGAACTTTCCCACTTCCGGCTGAATGTTGGCAGTCCATATCTATGGACTTCGTCTTCGGATTTTCCAAAGACGTTCACAAAAACAATGGAATCCTTGTTTTTGTAAACAGATATAGCAAGATGGTACATCTTGTTGCAGTACCAGAGCTGATCCTGGCTCCGGATTGTGCCCGTTCTTTATCGACACGGTATTCAAACTGCACTGTTTAACCCGTGAACTGGTTTTGGATAGAGATTTACGGTTCACGACGGAGTTTTAACAATCCGTGTTCCGATCTTGCGGAACTCGGCTGACTATGTCAACTTTTAATCATTCAGAGACAAATGGCCAGACGCAACGCGTAAATCGCGACCTTGAAGAGATACTTCGAGGTTACGTCCAATCGTATCCGAATAAGAGCGAGTCTTTACCGATGGTCGAATTCGCCATCAACAATTCGGTGCATGCGTCTACAACGCATACACCGTTCTTCGTGAATGGCTTACGCCATCCACGCATACCCACCCATTTAGAGGGATCCTCTAGTTTGGGGGGGGGGCTCGCACGAGAAAGCCATTTCTGGCTCATGCTCACCACGCTTCGAAGTTAACAATGACACGAGTGATGTCGAAGCAATCGACATCGAAGATGAGAAAGATCTCATAGCAGTGCGCTTTGTGCGCACTGGAAAAGATAAAACAAATGAGTCAGCAGAAAAAAAAATTCTGCTGGCTCGAGAATCCGTAATCCGTTTCGTATAGGATTTCATTGCTAACGCAAAGGACCGTTAGAAACGGGACGCAGACAAACATGGAAGAGCAAATGTTCTTTTATTGAAAATTAATGACCTAGAACTACTCTCTACGGTAAACTTACCTAAGCGTGTAGTTACTAATGTGGGTAGCAGTAAACTACTACCCAAGTTCATTGGGCCACTCCGTGTACTGCATCGCGGAGGCAATGCGTACCCAATAGAATTACAACATAGGATGCGTTTGCATCCTACGTTTTACTTTGGTCGGCTCCGCCCGTACCATCAGTACGCGGTTTCTTCCAAGGACGGATCTGACCACCCTTGTCAAGAATCCCTAAAAGATTCTTGTGGTCACGAACCAGATTCTCATTCTGGATCTGGAGATTCTCATGTCGGGTCCGAATATCCTCGAAACCGCGATGAGCTGACGACAGCTCATCACGAAGATCGTGATATTTCCGTTCGTACTCCAGCATTGAGTACGCGCTCTTCGGACGGTTTTCCAACCGTTCGATATAGTGAGCTTGCTAAGTGTTAAATTCATTTAACGACACCCCCCGTTACATCATTCCTCCCTTAAACGACAATCACTTTGAATGTTATTAAATAGAGTGGTCATTATAAGACCACTTAATTGAAAACGATGTTGATTGTCAGAACCATCATTTTCAATTATATTGCATGGTTAACGAGTCCATGCGGTGTGTGAATAGTGCGGCGCCTTCGGCTGCGGTACATGCAGCCGCGGGCGACGCATTATTGTCTCTTGCGGCAGATGTTTTGTCTGCCGTAGTATCATCTTCCCCCACAACACAAACTGTTGCGGTCTCCAGTGCCGTCACCCGCACTTATTTCTGTGCGTGGTGATGACGATGGCGTAAGCCATCGTAATAACAGTTCTTGTGGTACCCCTGCTTCAGTGGGTCCCACTCAGGGGAGTGCAGACAATAAAATGTCTCGTCTTTCCCCTGAGAAAAAGCCGTGGCTTTTGCCGAACGGCTAGTCAGTAGCTTGTCTGGAGAGACAACTCCTCACAATAAATATCTTTTATTTATTGCGACAAAGCTACATGGTCTTGATCCAGCGCGAAGAACTTTTGCGATAAGGAAGATTTTATCTCGATGCTTTTCTTAAGCATCGATGGTATAGTGGCAACAACACGCGAGATAAAATCCCGTTAATGCAAGCCTGGAGCGCATTTTTTTCCCAATGTCAAAGACATTGGATGCGAAGCCTGGCTTCAAAGTCCTAACGCGATTTGCGTTAAGTTTGAGGAAAGAACTCCAACCGGTGCAAGGTTTAAAATTGCATCGGTCGTCTCGTGAGGCACGACTTCCATGCCTCACGTGGGGTGATCCGTGTCCATCTTGAGTCAACAATACGAAACGTGAAAGGGGATGTTTACTCCCTTTCATCACCCTGGGGAAGGGCTCGCATCTCTATTGAGATGCCGATGCGATTGACGTTTTTTGCAATCGATTTACACGCGCCAGGGGCGCGCGTTTTTCAATGGACCCTCTAATCCATCTGATGAGTCTCGTTATACTAACGGACGAGGCCCTCAACGTCAACAACCAGCTGGGAACGAGGCTCCCATCTGTCATGCAAAGCTGAAAAACCGCGCTTGTTAACCAGATAACTCGTTCGCTGCCCCTTCACATCACGGTGGCTTTGAATACGTTCCACAAGGAGCCGTTGGCCACCGCGGAACTCCACCAAAGGTTGTATTGGAGGAGGTAAAATTAGATCCGAACCCTGTGTCGGATCAAGAGTCGAAGATCAACAAATTCGACCGCTACCTCCATGTATTGGAGGATGGTCTTGAACACGCGCGGTAAGCGTCACTCATTGGAGTAAAGCTTGTTAATTAATATATTATCTAAAAGGTAGATAATATTTGAAAATATTACAACCCATAGTAATATTCGGAATGCTTATCCATTGGTAGATACAGGCCATTATATCTACTTGCTCCGCGGTCCAGTCAGCACGGGACGCGCGCAAAGAGAGAGACAGATTAGATTTTATTTCATGTTCTGTATTAGTTTATAATTAAGTTAGTAGTAAATAGATAGAAACAGAAGAGCTTAATTATATTGAATACAGTTTACTTTTAACCCTCTTTAAAGGAAGTGTATTAAAAAGAGTCTTCCTCTGCACGTATTAGTGCACGTAAAGTGACGTGAGGCAACCACTTGCATTGAAGCAGTGCGAAGTGGACTTGTACTGAAGCAGTACAAGTCGGCAGTGCCCGGTTAACACACCCTTACTTTTGATTTTTTTTCCCTAAAATAAGCAATTAATAAGCTTAACAAATAGGGCATGTCATAGTTGCGAGGTATTTCGTGCAATGGCCGACGTTAGCGTTCGCTATGCTTGCAAATGTGGACACCTGGCGCCCGTAAGTTTACTCTTTTACAGTGAAACGCGTCAAAAACTGGTGTGTCGTCTACCACAATGCAGCGTGGAGGAGTTTGAATCTTTCTACTGTGGAAATTTACTGGTAAATATGCCATCAAAGGAAGCATCCATGTATCAGAACCGCTCAAGCCGATGCTTTAGTTGCCCCACGTGCCAGACAATACTTTCCACGGCATTTCACGAAAGCTGTCAGGGCTACTTTCTACTGTGTGCGCACTGCCGCTGGGACTCTTATGAGCTAGAATGGGTAGACGATGACCCGGACGCGTTGATTATGGCAGCTATCACTCGCGAGCGTCAAGCGGTTCACGAAGATGTATTTCAGGCATTGCAGTCGTATTACATAACTCCCTCGGTATCTTTGGCTAGTGGAGGCAACGCTGCAACGATGACATCATCTTTTAAAAATGCCTTTGGGCGTGGTAGCTCACTTCAGGCGCTTGCGGACTCAATGAAAGAGCTTCAGCGTGAGAACCACATCAAAAAGTTTAAATATAAAAGACTGGTTGCAATGGGAGGATGGAAGTACGATCAGGCGCTGAATAAGTTGCAGGAGAAGGAAATGAGGCTGATTGAGAACAGACTCGAACATCAATGGCCCGAGTTAAAAAAGCAGCTTGCGGTACTTCAAAACGAAGGGGCTTCTTGGAAGGAAGACACACCAGAGATGACGCGTAAAATGTTGAAAGTTCTTTCGCAAAAATGTGAAATGGGCGAGGTGTCGACGCTGCACCAGCGGCTGCAGAACCCGTTAAATCAGTCACGGGACGTGAAGTTGCTTACCCCTTATCGGCCACTGCTGCGCGCAAAGCGCGCTTGGCGTTGTGCCGAGTCGATTAAACATGGCACGGCTGGTATTCTTGTAAAGCCCCAGATCAGTCCTATGAGTGGCGATAGCTCGTTACCCGTATCTGCGTCTTGGTTTAAGAAAGCTAATTTAGCCGCATATCACGTGCCCATTGTTACCTTCCAGCGACTACCATACCGTGTTGAAGGTACTGGAAATCTGGAATGCGTTCTTTTTGTGGAAAATCCACTTGATGATGCAATCCGCATCACTTTTCGCTCTGCTTCTGCAAATTTGGGAGCTGGTGGTGATATACGTGAGAATGGACAGGTATACTTTTTGTTGACATAAATAATTTGCTATTCTTTGGATTTCATTTGTGTTTGATTAGGTTTTACTGCAAGATTTGACTCCAATTATTGTTGGCCCTTATGAAGACCCAACTCTTGCGGATGCTTTCATTCAAGAGGAGTTGCCATACGGTGCTAATGGTGATATTCCCAACGCGATTCTGCTTCAAGCTGCCCGAAATTATATTAAGATAAAACTCTCGGTAAGCTTATTTCTTACGATGTTATGCGTAACTAATTGCTTTTACATTGTATAATTACGATTCGCTGCCACTGGCAGCTCTTGATAAAACCTGTTGATTCGATCTCAATTATTTCTGCACGATTCATTATGGACACAGAAAAGTTTGATGAAGACGCGCATGAAGTGATTGAAAATTCACTTCTTACTGTCCCAGTTGTTATTACGGCCCCAATGCCGTCATAGCTGAGTTGTGTGGCCGGGTGTGCAACTCGCTATGATAGTACGTTATAAATTTTGGCTGTAAGACGCCTTTATTGGGATAATTAGACATTTTATTACATTTAAGCTGCTTAAATCGGCAGATCTATAAAGGCGGCAAAATTGTCGTACTGTATCAAAAAGAACGAGCTGTGAATTCACGCGTTTTGCGCTTTTTTTTAAAAAGTCATACCCTGGTAGGCAAGCTCAAGCCTAATACAAATTTAGACAAAGATATAGCAAATGATGCAACCTTCCTTCCAGCTATTCACTACTGAAAAATTCTCACACTGTAACCGACATCCGCAATAGGAGGCATGGATATTGTAGCGGAGCTACCTTCGCTCCTAAAGTCAGAGGAAGACTTTCAGACTCAGAGAGTCACTTGGTTCTATTGAACTGAAGGCACTTAACGCTTTAAGATCAAAAGGGGAACTGCACTTTATTTAATTATTAAAATCTAAAAATCTTATACTAGGTAATTAAAATAGATTTTGGCCGCCAGATTAATATCTGGTGGCGACCAC
>NC_090624.1:643903-651594 GCF_004359215.1 Bremia lactucae | reverse complement strand
GCGCTGAACATATTTGAGCCTACGACCCTCTAGTGACTGGCGATGAATAAAGTTATTCGACGCTCCGCAGTCCACCAGGGCTCTGAGTGACAAATCATTTGTCACTTTTAACTTCAAGGTGATGTGGGATACCGCATCACTAGGTGCAAAGACACATAATGATTTGTAGAGAGCACTGAAATAATTCCAAGGCTTATTGCAAATAATGGGGTTATCAATGTTGATAATAAGTTTTTAACTTGTGTCTGGAGCAACTTTAGTCAAGAGATTTGAAATTCTTTTGAGGTTGCTGGATCAGTAGGGCGTCGCGCTCCTACTGACCCCGACCTTTTTTTGGCGGTCCGACTCGCTGTTGCAATTTCGCAACAACGTCGGACCCGCGACCGTTGCCCTTTTTGGCATACGGTCGAAAATTACGTTCAGTACCTTTCGGTGCTGGGCGTGGGGCACTACACTCATGAGCGTAGTGTCCTAATTTTTGGCAGCGATGGCATTTCTGCAATCGCTTATTGCTCGAGAAGCGAGGTCTCTCACTTTCGACGTAAGAGAGGCCCATAGGTTCTGGACCTCCTAATTCGTGTCGTCTTGGTGGACGATATGATGACGAACTTGCTTGAGCCTGTCTCAAGCTAAAGTCCTCCTGTTCCGCTACGGATATTGCTTCTTCAAGCGTATCCAGTTCCAAGCGGAACAGGTGGGTCTTTACGGGACCATCCGTAAGACCTTGCATGAACACCGTAATCAACGTGTGTTCATGGACTGGGTTATTTGTTATACAACTCGCTAAGAGTCGTATGTGGTGGGCATATGCGTGAACATCACGCTTGCCTTGCTTGAGTTTCAGAAGCTCTGAACGAGCTCTGAACTCAGCCCTTGGCGGTTCAAACGTCTGTCTGAGCCGGGCTTTAAAAGCCTCTAGCTACCCAAAGACGTATGGGTCACGCAACTTAAGGGCCAGTGCCCAAGTTTTGGCACGACCTGCCAGATTTGATTGAGCGAGTGTGACTTGCATTTGCTCGTCGACGATGTGACGTGCCCTTATGGCATCGTCCAATTCGACAAACCATCTCAAGAGGGGGTGTTCTTCGACTCCCCTATACTTAGAGATGTCAATTTTTAAGGTTCGGGATGACGCGTTTGCGTCATCCCAGGTACAGGGGTCTGTACCTGTTGTAACTTCAACAGTTCTGCCTGTTGAGAGCCTTGCTGATTCAGCAAGGCTACTTTTTCCTTCGTCTCGTCAAGTTCATGTTGTATGAACTTGGCGATGGCTGAATGGAGGGCATCTCTGTTTAAATTGGACAGCATTGCCAAGATTGCATCGTTTCCTACGGTCGAACTCATTCGTTCGACCGCACTCCTTTCTATGTCATTTAGAAAGTAGTAGTTTTCACGGGAAACGTGATGCGTATTCCCACTATCATCTAACATGTCCATGTTAGATGTGGGAAATGTGGTCCTTGGACGGACTACAAAGTGCTACCAGGTGTAACGGGGCACTACGACTTGTTTTGTTTCAGTAAAGTCCACTTCGCACCTGTTGCAGTGCGAAGTGTACGTGCAGAGGAAGACTTCTCTTTGAGGTAACTAGCTTAAAGAGGGTTAAATGAAAACTGTATTAATATAATTAAGTATCTCTTTTTTTTATCTTTTAAATTCTAACTTTATTATAAACTTATCCTAAACATGCAATTGAAATCTTATCTTATATGTCTCTCTCTTTTGTTTACATCTACAGTTGATTAGTCTGCGGGATAAATAGATATAATGGCCTATACCTATTTATGGATAAGATTTTTGAACATTTCTATTTGAAGTAATATTCTCCAAATATTATCTTCCTTTTAGATAATATATTAATTAACAACCTTTAAGTGTTAATTTCATGTAATGATACACCCCGTTACACTAAAGTTGCCCTAATGTTACACAGTCCCCGTAAAGTACACTTGGTGTACTTAAGGGGATTGTCAATTACTTAAATAAAGTATTTGGACCCACTACTTGGGTGTGGTTCTCATTTCTGACCAACCCTTGTGTATGTGTGCACATATGTGCATTCATTTTAGGAGGAATGACGCCTAGCGTCATCCGTGATGGCGGCTAGCGTCATGCGATTAAATATAAATCAGTCTGAAAACTACTTTCTATTTAGTAAGTGCGCACGAGGAGCCGAATTACCGCTCCCGTGACGACACTTACTAGAGTACTTAGTGCGTTGAGTGAGGTCGCTAAGGCGCCCACCACAACTACCGCTGCACGCAGGAGAAGCCGGCTAGCCGTTTCCTCGCTGTGCTAGGTTGTGTGTCTAAGTAGAGCGTGGCCGCATTAAGACGTGCCTACCTACACTTGGTAGTACTTGAAATCCTTTCCACGACCCGCATCTCTGCGTGTGTACGTGAAGATGGACCGCAACATCGATTGGGCTCTTTTCCCCACCTCTTTGAACATCGTCGGGAGGTGGCAGGGCATATGGCGCAGGGACTTAGTGAACAAGCCCTGCCAGGCTCCTGGGCAGTCCTCCTGAGCAACATGTTGCTCAGTTGGAGCAGTTTGAGGCACAGAGCCATGTTGCGGCGGAGTCCGTCACTCAGACTCAGGATGAGCTGAGGCATGAGCAGGCTCGGAGCGAGGATCTCAACAAGATTGTTGAGATGCTATCCGCCCGGCTGGATTAGCCGAGGCCCATTCGGATGGGCTTGCCCAAGTGTGATGAAACTGCAGCGCACACGACTGTCCCCTGGCTGTTAGCCGTGGAGCAGTGCGGTGTGGCGCAGCTCATCGACGACGACAGCCGTATGGTGTCGTACGCCATGTCGCGCCTGCGCGGTAAGGCCTGTGAGTGGGCTTACCCGGCGCTTTATGGTGGATGTTAAGGCGTTCCCAACATGAGCGATCTTTAAGGAATATATTCGCGCCCTGTACTAGCCGCCGAACAACGAAGTGCTGCTTCAGGCGCGCTTCTTTAGAGCGTGACAGGCGAACCGATCTCTGCAAGATTATGTGCAAGAGATGCGCTTACTGTCGGCATCTATTATCGTATGTCCGATTCCGGAGCACATTAAGGTGCCCACGTTTATGAACGGACTACGGCCCATCGCGACAGGCCCTTTTCAGCAAGGTGCCGTAGACGACGGAGGAGACAATTTAAATTGCCTTAGTTGAGGAGCAATCCTACAGCAGTGCCTCGGCGGCAGCTTGGTATAAGCCCATGGAGTTGGGCATTGCAGACGTTGTCTGCTATAAATGCGGCAAGCGCAGCCATCTGATGGCTCGCTGCTATGCCAGGGTCCCTGCTGGGGCAAAGATGCCCAGCAAAAGGACTCCATTCTGAAAGAGCGATAGCAAGAACCAGTGTGCGAGACGCATGAGTTCTGCATCGACCACTGAGGGGTCGGGATATTCAGGAGCGCAGTCGGGGCGGGATGCTCTACTGACGCGGCGTAGAATTCGACGTCATGCTTGTATTAGCACCAAAGGCATGATTTTCGATTGCTTCTTTATTTATATTCGGAACTATTAACTTGGGGTGTTGCTTCTGCTGAGGTCTCAAATCGTGGTGTCGTACTTCCACTGTTGGCTAATATTTATCAAATTTGTCGAAGTTACCGTATTGACGATGTTCCGCTGCCATCAACCGGAAACATATACTTTACTCAGCATTTAAGTATCATATTCAGTGTAACGGGGCACTACGTCTTGTACTGCTCCAGTACAAGTCCACTTCGCCTGCTTCAGTTGCGAGTGGTGCCTCACGTCACTTTATGTACACTAGTACGTGGAGAGGAAGACTTCTCTTCAAAACTTTTGCTTTAAAGAGGGGTAAATGATAACTGTAATAATATAATACAGTTTCTCTTCTTTCTATCTTTTAATGCTAACTTAACTATAAACTTATACTAAACATACAATCGAAATCTTATATGTCTCTCTCTTTTGTTTACATCTACAGTTGATTAGTCTGCGGGATAAATAGATATAATGGCCTATACCTATTTATGGATAAGATTTCTAAACATTACTATTTAAAGTAATATCCTCCAAATATTATCTACCTTTTACGAAATATATTTATTAATAACCTTTAAGTGTTAATTTCATGTAATGATACACCCCGTTACACTAAAGTTGCCCTAATGTTACACAGTCCCCGTAAAGTACACTTGGTGTACTTAAGGGGATGGTCAATTACTTAAATAAAGTATTTAGACCCACTACTTGGGTGTGGTTCTCATTTCTGACCAACCCTTGTGTATGTGATGCACATATGTGCATTCATATTAGGAGGAATGACGCCTAGCGTCATCCGTGATGGCGGCTAGCGTCATGCGATTAAATATAAATCAGTCTGAAAACCACTTTCTATTTAGTAAGTGCGCACGAGGAGCCGAATTACCGCTCCCGTGACGACACTTTACTAGAGTACTTAGTGCGTTGAGTGAGGTCGCTAAGGCGCCCACCACAACTACCCGCTGCACGCAAGAGAAGACGGTCTAGCCGTTTCCTCGCTGTGCTAGGTTGTGAGTCTAAGTAGAGCGTGGCCGCATTAAGACGTGCCTACCTACACTTGGTAGTACTTGAAATCCTTTCCACGACCCGCATCTCTGCGTGTGTACGTGAAGATGGACCGCAACATCGATTGGGCTCTTTTCCCCACCTCTTTGAACATCGTCGGGAGGTGGCAGGGCATATGGCGCAGGGACTTAGTGAACAAGCCCTGCCAGGCTCCTGGGCAGTCCTCCTGAGCAACATGTTGCTCAGTTGGAGCAGTTTGAGGCACAGAGCCATGTTGCGGCGGAGTCCGTCACTCAGACTCAGGATGAGCTGAGGCATGAGCAGGCTCGGAGCGAGGCTCTCAACAGGATTGTTGAGATGCTCTCTGCCCGGCTGGATTAGCCGAGGCCCATTCGGATGGGCTTGCCCAAGTTTGATGGAACTGCGGCGCACACGATTGTCCCCTGGCTTTTAGCCGTGGAGCAGTGCGGTGTGGCGCAGCTCATCGAGGACGACAGCCGTATGGTGTCGTACGCCATGTCGCGTCTGCGCGGTAAGGCCTGTGAGTGGGCTTACCCGGCGCTTTATGGTGGATGTTAAGGCGTTCCCAACATGAGCGATCTTTAAGGAATATATTCGCGCCCTGTACTAGCCGCCGAACAACGAAGTGCTGCTTCAGGCGCGCTTCTTTAGAGCGTGACAGGCGAACCGATCTCTGCAAGATTATGTGCAAGAGATGCGCTTACTGTCGGCATCTATTATCGTATGTCCGATTCCGGAGCACATTAAGGTGCCCACGTTTATGAACGGACTACGGCCCATCGCGACAGGCCCTTTTCAGCAAGGTGCCGTAGACGACGGAGGAGACAATTTAAATTGCCTTAGTTGAGGAGCAATCCTACAGCAGTGCCTCGGCGGCAGCTTGGTATAAGCCCATGGAGTTGGGCATTGCAGACGTTGTCTGCTATAAATGCGGCAAGCGCAGCCATCTGATGGCTCGCTGCTATGCCAGGGTCCCTGCTGGGGCAAAGATGCCCAGCAAGAGGACTCCCTTCCCAAAGGGCGATGGCAAGAACCAGTGTGCGAGACGCATGAGTTCTGCATCGACCACTGAGGGGTCGGGAAATGCAGGAGCGCAGTAGGGGCGGGATGCCCTACTGACGCGGACTCTGAAGCTACCCTTAAGTTTAGAGTTGTCGAACAAATGGGTAGCATAGTCCTGAGATCTCATAATTTCGGACCTCAACCCTGCTGGTCTATAACGCTCAAGTACGAGGCTATAACCAGGTGATGACCCTCCTAGTGGATTCGGGTGCATCAAAAGATTTTAGAAAAATTGCGGCTCGAAGAAAAAGATCGGCAATGTTTAAGTCGATTTGCCAGGATGACGAGCGAGAAGAGGCGACCGTTCGTGTAGCAAACAGCGCGCTCGTTAAGTCTGACGAAATTTAGGTAGAACTCGCCATTAGCTTGGGTGACTGCTCTTGTAAAGAGAAGTTCGCAGTGCTAGGTATGGAGAGTCCGTATGACCTCATCCTAGGCATGCCATGGTTTGCAAAGTATCAACCATGGATAGACTGGCGTACACGCACAGTTGCGAACTCTACGCAGGACACCGGAAAGGATGTGCTCCTGCGAGTGGCGTATGCAACTGATATCGTGTCGAGCACAGTAGAGGGTGCGTTGACGAGATGTCAAACGTCATTAATTCCTACTAGCTCGTGGAGTCTGGGGAAGTGAAAAGGGCAATGACAAGTAGTCATGTGTCCCATATCTCTGCACAGACCGAGAGCATCCTATTAAAGAGGACGGGTGTTTGAACGAGGTGTTCGAGGCGTCAAAGAAGAAATTGCGGAGGCATCCTCAGTTGAGGTGCTCCGGCAAGTCTTTAAATCTGCCGAGGAGAGAGTAAAACTCCCGGAGATGTCGTGGGATCTGTTCTTTGCCGAATTTAAGGAAGGAAAGATCCACGAAATAGTCACACCAGTTCCAGCAGAGAACTTGGTGGACTGTTGCTTGTCGTTCACAATGGATGAGAGCGTCCTAGAAACGGACAACAAGAAGCGGTATGCTGCTCAAGGCTGGGATGCCTTGAGAGACACTCCGTTCTTTGAGGTTCTGGAACTTCGCGATGTGTTCCCAGAGGAAGTGCCGAGCCGCCTGCCAGCGATAGGGGGCATCTGGCACGAAATAGACCTCGAACCTAGCACCAAGTGTTGTGTGACCAGACAATGGCCGTTGCCGAAAGAACAAGTCGATTATATCGATGAGTTCTTCGACAAGCGAGCCAAGGCCGGTCATATGCGTGAAAGCAAATCGCCTCACTGCAGCCCGAAATTTTGTGTGCGCAAATCCACAGGTGGATGACGTGTGGTTCATGCTTACAATAAGCTGAACATGGCGACCATACCGGCGCAAACGCCAATCCCGCGGAAAGATGTTTTGTTGAACTCCATGGGAAAGTCAACTGTCTATTCCGCGTTGGATTTGAAGGATGGCTACTATCAGGTACTCATGAGAGAGTCCGATGTAGCCAAAACGGCAGTAAGCACCCCAAGCGGTATGCTTTGGGAGTGGCTTGTGATGCCCCAAGGTTTGAAAAACGCACCAGCGACATTCAACCGAGTGGTGGCTCACGTGATGCGTCAGCACCGTGCCTACGCGCCTCATTACTTTGACGATGTATTCGTGCATAGTAGGGCCGAGGACGGGCTGAGCGCAATAGAGTCGCACAAGCGTCATTTAGACGCTGTGTTGCAGACTTTAAAGGACGCCCAATTGTACGTCAACTTGCAAAAGTGCGTCATAGGGGTCCCTGAGATACCTGTACTGGGCTGCATCGTTGGTACACATGGTGTACGAGCAGACCCAGACAAGGTAAAATCAGTAAAGGAATGGCCAATCCCACGGCATGTGAAGGATTTGCGCCAATTCCTAGGGCTCGCTAATTACTTGCATAAGTATAGCAAGAATTATGCGGAGCAAACTAAACCATTATCTGATCTCCTTAAAAAGGACACAGAATGGGTTTGGTTAAAAGAACAAGAAGATGCGTTCACATCAGTGAAGCAATCTCTTGTAGAGGCACCGGTCTTGGCATTGCCAGACGCGGATAAGCCCTTTAGCGTCGTCTGCGATGCAAGTAATTTTGCAATCGGCAGCGCGCTCATGCAGAAGGATGACGACGGCGTTGACCG
>NC_090624.1:632690-643757 GCF_004359215.1 Bremia lactucae | reverse complement strand
CACCAGTTCCAGAAGAGAACTTGGTGGACTGCTGCTCGTCGTCCACAATGGACGAGAGCGTCCTAGAAACGGACAAAAAGAAGCGGTACGCTGCTCAAGGCTGGGATGCCTTGAGAGACAGTCCGTTCTTTGAGGTTCTGTGGAAACATCGTGATGTGTTCCCAGAAGAAGTGCCGAGCCGCCTACCAGCAGATAGGGGCATCGGGCACGAGATAGACCTCGAACCTGGCACCAAGTATTGTGTGACCAGGCAATGGCCGTTGCCGAAAGAACAAGTCGATTATATCGATGAGCTCTTCGACAAACGAGCCAAGGCGGGACATGTGCGTGAGAGCAAATCGCCTCACTGCAGCCCGACCTTTTGTGTGCGTAAAGCCACAGGTGGATGGCGTGTGGTTCATGCTACAATTGGCTGAACACGGCGACCATACCGGCGCAAACGCCAATCCCGCGGAAAGATGTTTTGTTGAACTCCATGGGAAAGTCAACTATCTTTTCCGCGTTGGATTTGAAGGATGGCTACTATCAGGTACGCATGAGAGAGTCCAATGTAGCCAAAATGACAGTAAGCCCACCATGTGGTATGTTTTGGAAGTGGCTTGTGATGCTTCAACGTTTGAAAAACGCACAAGCGACATTCAACCGAGTGGTGGCTTACGTGATGCATCAGCACCTGCTTACGCGCCACATTTTTTTTAGACGATGTATTCGTGCATAGGAGGGCCGAGGACGGGCCGAGCGCAATAGAGTCACACTAGCCCCTTTTAGACGCTGTGTTACAGACTTTAAAGGACGCCTAGTTGTACGTCAACTTGCAAACGTGCGTCATAGGGGTCCCCAAGATACCTGTGCTGGGTTGCATCGTAGGTACACATGGTGTACGAGCAGACCAAGACAAGGTAAAATCGGTAAAGGGATGACCGGTCTTGGCATTGCCAGACGCGGATAAGCCCTTTAGCGTCGTCTGCGATGCAAGGTTTAGGAGATAATTAAGTTGCTACCACACAAACTTAAGCTGTCCTAAAGCTAGTCTAGAAATTATCCTGTAAGACTAAGGTTTAGGAGATAATTAAGTTGCTACCACACAAACTTAAGCTATCCTAAAGCTAGTCTATTAGTCTAGACTAGCTTTAGGATAGCTCAAGTTTGTGTGGTAGCAACTTAATTATCGCCAGCGCGCTCATGCAGAAGGATGACGACGGCGTTGACCTCGTCATCTCTTATCAGTCCCGGCTATTAAAAGCCGCGGAACTGAATTACCCTGTGCATGACAAGAGCTACTTTCAATAAAGTATGCCCTTGTCAGGTTTCGTGTGCACCTATTGGGCACCGAACCATGCGTGATTTATACGGATCACGCATCAGTCCGGACCGTAATAAACTCACCGCACCTCTCGCCTAGAATGGCAAGACGGCTTAACATGCTTCTCTGAATTTGATTTCAAAGTTGAATATTAGCCGGGTAAGTCGAATGTCTTGCCTGACGCTTTATCGCGCATACCAGACTTCGAGGTAAGGCACCAGATAAGTGTGCCTCGTTCTTAAGCACAAGTTGAGCCGTCAATGTTGGCAGCCATGAAGGCATACCACGTGACGAGCTCATTAGCCTCTGAAATAAAAGAGAGAGCTAGAGTCAGGACGACCATTGTTGCCTGCTGTTGGATCAATTTTGGTGGACAAAAGGTTACCCTTCCGTCGCACCTGAAAGCTAAGCTAAATTTAGCTACAGCGATGGCCTGCTATGGTATCAGCTCTCACATTGTGACACAGATCTTAAGCTGATGATCCTTCATGAGCTCCATGATGCGCCATCTAGTAGGCATCTGGGCCGTAGAGTAGGCATCTGGGCCGTAGAAAGACATTCTTACGAGTGTCAGAGGAATTTTGGTTTGCCACACCTATATAGATGGGTGGCCAACTGTATTCGCTCTTGCAAAACAGTGTCAGCGCATTAAGCCTGCACTGTCCTGCAGTGCGCCACTGAAGCCACTACCGATTCCGACCATTTGTTGGAAGTCAGTAAGTCTGGATTTTTTCATGTTTAGCATGCCGCCCGATCAGAACGATCGACGGGCTCGTTGTCTTTTAGACAGACTGAGCAAAATGGTGCATTTAGCACCATGTAAAACATCGATCACAAACAAGGAGGCAGCTCTCTTATTCCTGGATCATGTTTACTGACTTTACGGGATGCCCGAGTTCATTGTATCGGACCGCGATCCACGTTTTACGTCTGGATTTTGGCGACATGTGTTCAAGCTGCTAGGTAGCAAGCTCCACATGTCGACTGCCAGACTGATGGCGAAATAGAACGTGCCAATCGGGTCGTGGCGGATGTCTTAGGAACTATTGCAAATCCCAATACATGGGGCAAGCAATTGCTCTTTGTGGGGATCGCTATAAATAACAGTGTCCACGCCAGAACGGGTGAGACACCGTTTTATATTAACGGACTGCGCCATCCTCGGACGCCAGTCTCGTTTGTGCACAGCCCGAGTTTTAGTGGTAGAGGCCCCCTCACTTTGCTATGTGCGAAAGAGGTACATAATTTTGTCAATATGACGCTGACTTGCGAGGGTATCATCTCAACGACAGAAGCTTGCCCTAATGACCCTGCCAGTTTTTCAGTGGTCAATAAAACTTCGTCTTATGACCGATCTCTCGGCGGTATCATAGGCGAGTTTGATGCTAAAAGCGGGAGCGAGGCTCAAAGCTTTGTGGGGGGCGATAAGCCATCACACGAAAAGTCTGTGACGCAATGGCAAGCGCACAGTACAAGCAAAAAGAATATGCGGACCGAAAATGTCGCAAAAATAATGAACGCTTTAGAGTGTGTGAAAAATACTATTACGTACTGCTACCCTATCTAAAAATACAATTCTTGTACTACCTGGAGGTACTACGAAGTTGTTACCGTATATGAAGACGCACCCCGTATTTTATAAAGAGTCGTCTGAAACGGTATGTAGACCCAATGAGGTCACATACCCCCATCCGACTAAGGAGACCGATGGTGACGTCGACTGTGAGTCAGTCGAGCGTTGTTCTAGTGAGGGGGACGACGATGGTGAGAAACTTTCAGCCGATCGACTCCTCCCACCACGAAGAGGACTCGTTGGGCGAGGGACATCACGCGAGTAACGCGGATCCCTCAGCATTATTTCAAAAATGTCCAAGCGAAACTTCTGGCGTTCATAACCCTGACGAGCCTTCGCTCGGGCATCATAAAGATCCGAGGTCAGTCACGAGACTTCAACCTCGAGATCAATACGTCGTTCAGCAGCGCTAAACGCCTGTGACTGAACGGACAAGGGTAAGACAGCCGCGATTAGGTGGGCGATATCGCCACTCCTATCGGGCGCCGCCTGCAGTGATAAATGCGGGTGGGAATCAACGCTTCCTTGTTGGAAGGTTGCTTGCCCACCGCTTAGTGAGGCAAAGGTACCAGATCTTCGTCCAATGAAAAAGGTTACCCGAAGAGTTTCGACTCTTGGGAACCGATCGATACCCTACGTATTGTTCTGCCCGTCTTGATGCCTATGAAAAGGAGAACCAGCTGAGGCCACTTCGCTACTACCAGAAGCAACGTTGTGAGAAGAAACAGGGGGTACAGAACCGCCAATGATATTTTTCACACGCAAGCGAGCGAAATAATTCGTTGCGATCGCTGTTATATCGCATCAGAATGTGTAGCGGAGCTTCCTCGCTCCAAAAGTCAGAGGAAGATTTTCATACTCAGAGAGTCACTTAGTTCTATTGAACTAATGGGTTTAACAACTCCGGGAGTCGTGCAAGCTATTAGAGCTTAAGGAATCCTTGTTCAAGGGATTCAGGCGTTCGTAGAACCAAGCGCAACTAGTGCCCAAGAGGATATACCTTAGAAAGGCTTCTATCTCTTACAGATCAATGCGCAAGCCTTAGGAAGGCATTTAACGCTTTAAGATCAAATGGGGAACTGCACTTTATTTAATTATTTAAATCTAAAGACCTTACCCTAGCTAACTAAAAATAGATTTTGGCGCGCCGACCACATTTGGGACCCATAATAAAAATAATTTAAGTAACTAACTATTTTAAAATTAGATAAAAGGGTATTTTACCCATAAAGTAAATGTACCACAACAACGGTTCTCCAACCGATGTGTGCCCCATTACACCCTCCCCCATCAGACAGACTGTTGACACCGAATGACAACATTCGCTTCATTTCCTCTTTGAGGTTGGAACCTAAACAGCTAACCGTTCGGTTGTGTTGTTTTATTCCTTTGTCTAATGACACTCAAGCGTGAGTCACAGACTCTGAGCGCCTTCCTCGACGATGAGGAATGGTGGACTTTGAAAGTCACTGTCAATCAGAGGAGGAGAAAAAAGAGCGGCGTTCGCTCACGCCTTCTCCTCCGGATGAACGTCGGCGGGCCCCGGGACCCTGAGTCCAACATCATCAGAATCCGCTCGATGAAGAGCAAGAGCAGATATTCCTCATAGAGGAAAGAGCTCTTCGTCGAGCTGCCGAGATAGCGAAAGCTAAAACTCATAGAATAAAGATCCACTCCTTTTAGTGCGGACGAGCATCTCAAAGAGATAGCGGGTCATAGCTTGGCCATCTGGATCTCTGGTGACCTGGCGAGGACGCTGGAGGAGATCGCTGCCCGCGACACTCTTTATGAGCAATACTTTACGCCAAAGGTAATGATACGAAGCCAGTATCTGACGCGTTTACGTGATTAAGCCCGTGGGGCTTCGGTGACCTCCATGAGGGAAATTTCAATCGTTTTGTTTTCAAACGAATCAAGGACTGAAAACGAAGTCTCATTTGAGAACTGGGTTCACGGGGACCGCAAACTTCGTAATATCTGGAATATCAGAGAGTCTGTAGATAGAGGTGATGTTCGTTTGAAACGGAAGCTTCGCTTCGACTTCGCTAAGCTTGGGGCCAAAGGCCAGTTACGTTCGGCATTTATGCCACAAAACGAAGAAAGGCCTAGTGGATATTTCAGTGCTTCGGTTGACCGTAACCAACGATCGAAGCTGCACTGAGGCTTTAGATCCACCTAATTCCACATTAGTGGTGGGAAGCGTCGTTTGACGCGAGTTGACACTGAGCTTGGTGCTCAAAAATGTCAACGGCTACGGGCAATATTGCCGAAGAGGTACCTCGAACTCCCAAGAGTTTTCAGAAGAGGGGTACCCTAGCCACTTCACCAAATACTGGTATTGACTCTCGCGACGACGTCGCTTTAAAAGTTTCATCACGTAAAACTGAAGGTTCCCCGCGCATCAAGCAGCGCGGGAGGGGGCCAAAATTTTGGCGGAAGCATTTGATGCTCTACGGCACGAGGTGCAACTTTTTCGTGAGGTACTTGCTCGGGTTGAGAGCTCTTTTGAGGCGGTTCGGGACCGTCTTTCGACGCCGGAGCGTCAGCAGCCTCGTTTAGAGGGCCAGCTGGACATCCTGGTGAGGATGCAGCAATCTGCGGCACGACCGCCCGTCTCGGCGTAAGCGCCTTCAAGTTCACGTGGGAATGGTCCCGATATGGCTTAAGCAAGCAAACGTAAAACGCTGGGTATGTACGCAGCTTGCTGGGAAGGTTTAGCGTATAAGCTAGTCCCTTCTTGGCCACGACCGTAAATTGCCCAATAAAGCGTGGGCGCAATTTGGTCTTGAAGACCGCGGAAACCAAGTTGGTAGGTAGGTTTTTAGCGTTTAGTAAAACTCGGTCTCCAACCATATAATAATTAATACAGCTTCTGCCTTTGGCATCTGCTTGTTCTTTTTGTTTGTCTTGGCTATCAGCGATCGTATCCCTTACATGTCTTAAGATGTCGCGAGAAACTCGCTTACTTGTTTCTGAACGGTAACAGGGCTGATATCAGCAAGCCTATCGGCCAATTCTCCCCCACCAAGCCCTGAACCACGCACTGGTATCGTCAATGGAACGCGAGGGTGGGTAAGACCGTTTACATAGAACAGACTGGAGCCTGTAGAGGCATGAACAGCGTTATTTAACGCAAACTCCACTACTGGGAGCATTGAGCTCCAGCGCTTTGGTGTCTGAGCACACACGCTGCGTGAACGTCTTCAATGACGCGATTGACACGTTCAGTTTGACCATCGGTCTGCGGATGTCCGCAGTTGGACATATCCAATCTGGGGCCAAGCACTCGGGAAATTGATTTCCAGAAATTGCCCGTGAAACGGGGATCCCGATCAGAGACAATTGCCACTGGCAAACCATGTTGTCGAAACACGCGATCGATAAACAGCTTAGCTGTACCCTCTCCGTCAAAGGAATCCGGCACGGCTGCTATGTGAGCCATTTTGCTCAAACGGTCAACAAAGACCACTATACCGGAGTTAGCGGCTGAAATCTCTCGGTAGCCCAAAAACAAAATCCATACTAATGGACTCCCAGCAACCTATGGGGACGGGAAGACTCGCCAGTGGCGCAGCAGCATGTGCCGAGGGTTTAACCCGTTGGCACGTTTCGCATGCGAACATATGTGCTGACCCATTTACAAAGTTTGAGCCACCAATAACTCTGGCTTATAGAGCCGTAGGTCTTTTCTCTACTGAGATGACCACCAAGGACAGTATCGTGTACCTCATAGAGGATTCGGTACTTCAAATCCTCATCATGAGGAGCAACAACACGTGGAGGGTCCGTGATGTCTGTGCAATAAAGCAACAGGTTGTTATCGATAGAAATCGATGTAACCTTGCACGCAAACGTGTCGGTAATTTAATACCTGAATCTGAGTTCTTTAAGCTCGTAGCAGAGCTACACACTGTTCATCCTTGGCGTAAGCCGAACGGATTAATTTAGGATTAGGTGACGAGATAGTCGTTAAATGAGAAAGCTTATAATCCGGCCTGCGTGGTAACGCATCGGCCAAAGCATTTTGCTTGCCGGGTTTATACTTCACCTCGATGTTGTATTCCGCAAAAAAGGATAGCCATCTGGCCGTCTTTTGTGAGAGATGGGACGACTTAGTCGCCATGCGTAATGATGCGTGATCTATATAAATCACAAACGGCTTAGAGCCGAGCAGATGAACTCTGAATTTGACGAGAGCATACTTCATAGCAAGAAACGCTTCGTCATGAACTGGGTAGTTCTTTTCCGCAGCTTTAAGTTGTCTAGACTCGAACGCAATAATACGTTCATGCCCATAAAATCTGTTTGTAACAGAGCACTGCCAATGGCAAAATCTGATGCGTCACAGACGACACTGAAAGGGCAATTTGGGTACAGAATCGGGGCATGGATACGACTATCCGTAACTGCTCGGAAAACATTATTTGTGGTGCTAGGCAGAATCCTTTTTAAGGAGATTAGATAATGGCCTAGCCATATCAGCGTAATTTTTGCTATACTTATGTAAATAATTGGCGAGACCCAACCACTTACACAAATCCTTTTGGGTGTTAGGAACCGGCCAATCTACTATGTCTTTGAGCTTAGCGGGATCCGCTCTAAGGCCTCGCTTACCAATGGAGCATCCTTAATAATGAATTTCTTCTGCGCCAAAAATGCATTTAGATGCATTGGCATACAATTTGTCTGTGCGCATGCACTCGAGCACTGCTCGCAAATGGTCAATGGCTTTCCATATCCGACCGACCCTGCTCCGCACGACTGTGGACAAAAATGTCATCGAAATAAGTCTGTGTATAACCTCGATGAGGGCGAAACAGTTGCGTCACTAGACGATTAAAAGTTGCCGGAGCGTTGGAAAGCCCTTGTGGCATAACCAGCCACTCCCATAACATGCCGCTTGGGGTGCTAACCGTTGTAAGCGAGATATCACTAGCTCGCATGAGCAATTGGTAATAACCATCGACTAAGTCCAGCACTGTACATTGTACATCCCACCATATTGTTCTGAAGAACATCCTTTCTAGGAATGGGGGTTCGTGCTGGTATAGTGACATCATTAAGCTTATTATAAGCTTGTACAATGCGCCATTTACCATCTGCCTTTTTTTACACAAAATGTTGGTGACGAATAAGAAGTTTTTTATTCTCGTACCATGTCAGCGTCGTGCTTAGCACGGGAGAAATCGTCAATGACGTCACACTGCTCCTTTAGTAAAGGCCATTGTCTTGTGACACAGTATTTGGTTCCCGGACCAAGTCAATTTCATGACGAACACCTCTATCCGGAGGTAAAACAGATGGTGAGTAATTACATACCTTATCTTGGAATTCCTTAATCAAGGAATAAAAGGGATCCGTAAAATCTTTAAGGATCGATGACCTATTTCGCGCACTAAGTGCAGCTTTTGTGTCATTCAGAACAGCTTCGTCTAGAAGGGACGATGAGTTTAACTCAACCATAGGTTGAATGACCACCATTTCAAATAAGTCACCAGCTCTTAAGGCTCGACCGCACTCATCGATAGACATTTCGTCTAGCTTTTAAAAGAGCATGTTACGAAGGGATTGCCGCAAGGCTAGATTCCCCCTCAATGTTACCGGTTACGCCATTTACAAGCGTATGTACTTGCTCACTCATATCACTTTGTGAGGGTATACACGCTTCGTGTCCACTTTCTTGGAGTGGAGACAATACACCTCTTAGAGGCCGGGACATTCACGTCCCCGGGTTTTCCAGCCTGTATTGGTTCTATACAAGACATGGTGTCTAATTTGACATCCGACAAGGAGTTAGGTAACTCAACTTCCTTATCCAGCGAACGTTTACGTGTCGCTTCACGTGCATTAGGAGGGTTTGACCCAAAATGCCCTGGCGAACCGCCAATAGTGTCACTATTGACAATTAGTATGGTGCCACCTCGGCCGACCACACTCGGTGAACTTAAACGTGCCACTCCACGTATCTCAGGGATATTGCACCCTTGAGGTCCTGGCGAACCGCCAACAGTGTCACTACTGACACTCAGTATAATGCCACCTCAGCCGACCATACTCGGTGGACTTAGACGTGCCATTCCACGTATCTCAGGATATTGCACCCTTGATGATTCGGCCTTAGGCCAACATTGCTATCAGCATTTAGCGAATCGTTTTTAAAACGAGTGTCATTCGATGGAGTACGTGCCGCCACTGCTTTCTGCTGAGTCGGGCTCAGAATTAATGTTTATAGCATTAGAATTTATTAACTCAGACATGCCAATGTCAAAATACTGACAGACTCATTCAATGATCCGCGCCAATTGCGCTTTTGTTGCCTAGCAAATGTGGGTTCATGACTCTCCAAAACTTTGCTAGGAACATTGCGCGTGGCACCTAAGGTCTTAGACCTCCAATCGATCCATGGCTCATGGTGTTCTAACCAGGCCATACCAAGGACGAGATCATTTCTCGAATACAAATCAAGGACGAGACAGCGTTCCATACTGTCAAAGTCCAGAAACTTTATACCTAAGTTTATTAAAACTTTGGGAATAGTGACACGAGTTCGAGTCGCTAAGCGAACAGTGATTGTATCACCTTCATGCGCTCTAAGCGCCTCAACGTATTGTTGACTTCCTTCAAAAGAAAGGCGTCGAGCATAATTGCAAGACGCTCCTGAGTCAATTAAAATTGACCACGGCAAATCAAAGCCCTTTACAGTCGCTTGAGCGACTAGCAAGCCAGGCTTGTACTCTCGCCCCGTGCCATTGAGCACCGAGCTAATTAAAGCTAGGTTCTATTTATACTCACATTGAGGTTCATCAGAGCCTAGGTCTTCCCCAGGAGGGCGCCTCGCACCTACTGGGTATCGACGTTTTCCCGCACCGTGCCAGATCTCTGGTATAGGTCGGAGTTGGAGCTCTTTCGAACTTTACGCGAATTTCGAAGAGGGCAGGCAGGGCGTAAATGTTTCGTGCTTCCGCACATATAACATCTACGGATTTGGTCTTATGCTGTTCCAAAGCTTGAAGAGCCTCTTCTCCTTCCTCAACGAGGCTTAAATCCGTAGGTTCCGCTCTATTAGACGAAACCCATGTGATCGAAGAGCTTGTTCGGTAGACAGGCGTGCTAACGCGAGCAGACTTAAAGTCAAACTCGGCGCGTAGCGCTATGGCAACTGCCTCTTCGAACGTAGCTGGATCAGATCGAATCAATTCCGCCGGGCAACGCCTCAATTGAGACCACCCATAAAGATGGTCACTACAATTGCTTCTTGCACCGGGTCTTGATGCATAGATGCAATGAGAGTTCTCAGCTCCTGGACAAAGTCCCCTAGGGTTCATTTACCCTGTCGAGTCGCTAGGAGCCGTGCCCGCATGCGAAAAGCCTGATCAGGCGGTGCAAAAATGCTGGCCATTTGCTGTTTCGGCAAATTCCATGAGGGAAAAGCGTCGTTTATGGACGTGCTGCACGGTTGTGCCCACTCCATGGCTCTACCTCCAAGTTTGGAAATGGCCATAGCCACCTTTTGCAATTTTGTTAGAAACAAGGCGGAATCAATGGACATTTCCATCTGCTTGATCCAAAAAAGCAGATTTTCTCCCTCTTTTCCTCAAATGTCTTCACATTTACAGTTAGAGGGAGAGCCCTCGGCTCTGAATCAGGTACAGAGATGTACCGGGTTGGCATAGATGCCGCTAAATGGTCCTGTACCTGACCGATCAGGGAGGCTTCGTACCGCATGAAGGCTTCAAGCCTTGCATGCAGGACCTCTGGTCCCTGGGAGATAATAAATTCCACGTGCTCAAGCCCGAATAAGGTTTTGAGCTTGTCATAAGCGGCGCGTTGCGCTTCTGACAATTCTGGAACCTCTTCCATTTTCGTGAGAAATTAGTCTTGTAAAGACTCAGGCGTAGATTGACTACGAGTGCTACCAGGTGTAGCGGAGCTACCTCGCTCCTAAAGTCAGAGGAAGACTTTCAGACTCAGAGAGTCACTTAGTTCTATTGAACTAATGGGTTTAACAACTCAGGGAGTCGTACAAGCTATTAAAGCTTAAGGAATCCTAGTTCAAGGGATTCAGGGGTTCGTAGAACCAAGTGGCAACTAGTGCCCAAGAGGATATACCTTAGAAAGGCTTCTATCTCTTACAGATCAATGCGCAAGCCTTAGGAAGGCACTTAACGCTTTAAGATCAAAAGGGGAACTG
>NC_090624.1:623963-631844 GCF_004359215.1 Bremia lactucae | reverse complement strand
TTAAGCCCCGTTAACGCGACAGCAGCAGTATGTGTCAGCGTTTCGACTAAGGCATTGGACGCTAACGGCGTGTTAACGCGGCGCGTGCGCTTAGTGCGAGGTTGAGTGGGCGTCTTCGCAGACGACCCACCAACGTGGCCCCTTTTAGGTGGCATCTTTCATGCCGTATATGAAAATACAGTTCGCTAGAAGAAATTAGAGAACTATCGGCGCGTTAGGTAGCTCGCAGTTCCTCCTTCCTCTTTGACAAATTTTAAAATGTAAATTCGTTCTTAAAGGGGGTTTGGTGTAACGGGTTCAAGTTGCCCTAATGTTACACAGTCCCCGTTAAGTACACTTGGTGTATTGGGATGATCAATCACTTAAATAAAGTAATAAGACCCACCACACGGGTGTGAATCACATTGTGATCAGCCCTTGTGTATTTGATGCACATAGGTGCATTCACATTAGTTTGGATGACGCCTAGCGTCATCCGTCACGCGAGAAATCTAGAAAGATATGCTCGCAATACATATTAGTGTCATCTACAGAGATGACATTTTGATTAATAAAAAAAGGAATTTGTATTCTAATGCGATTAAATACAAATCAGTCTGAAAACTACTTTCTGCTTGGTAAGTGCGCACGAGGAGCCGGATTAGCGATCCCGTGACGACACTTTACAAGAGTTACTCGGTGGACTTAGACGTGCCACTCCAATATCTCAGGCATTTTACACCCTTGATGATTCGGCCTTAGGCCAACAATGCTTTCAGCATTCAGCAATTTGTTATTATAACGAGTGTCATTCGACGGAGTACGTGCCGTTCCAGTTCTTTCTGCTATGTCGGGCTCAAAATTAATGTTTTTTTACATTGGAATTTATTAAATCAGACATTCCAATGTCTAAAACTTAGTGCGTTGGGTGAGATCGCTAAGGCGCCACCACAACTACCACACTGCACGCAATAGAAGACGGTCTAACCGCTTCCTTGCTGTGCTAGAGTATGTTTCTAGGTAGAGCATGGCCGCATTTCGACGTGCTTGCCTACACCTTTGGTAGCTAAATATCCTTGACTACATAGGAATATTCCTCTGAACTCTAAGATGAATGCGTGCTCATCCGAATATGGCGGATAGTGAACGCGAGTAAGAGGGCACGCCTTATCTCTAACCGTTTTCAAACGCGGAAATAAAAAGTTTCTTCTCCAGGCGGCCCTGAAGCCTGTGCTTCAAAAATAAGTCAATTATTCACTTATTTTTCATAGGCACATGCAACTGCCAATGGTATAATATTTTGGTACACTGCACCACGCCATTCAGCAATAGTTTTTAATGGCAGTATTGCGATAAGGGTTACACGCTCTCGTTCCTTATGCAACAAGCAGAAGGTATCCTTTGCATTCTTAGACCTCGACCGCCATTCATCTTGCTGCGGATATGACTCAGGACAACCTCAATTATTACAGAAGAGCTCGACTAATCCATTTATGGCTCAATTATAAATATTCTAGCTATTTCATCGATTGAACAGTGGTTGGAAGACCACACAAAAAGTATTCTGTCGTCTCACCACAACAAGGCTGAGACTTCAGAACGGGGCGAGTATGTAAAGTGTTCCCAAGTTTCCAGCAATGAGTCTTCCTTTTATAGAATGAATTGTTGTTTCTGAGCGTCATTAACGCATTGCAGTCGGAAAGCCTTCCTGAAGTATAGACTCTCGGAGTAACGAAGTGTCAGTAATGGGACACATTTCATTAGTATTGATCAGTACTTGTTAACCTTACACTATTTTCAGTGTAGGTAGGGTGCCTCGAAACGTCAAGTATACAAGAGTACAGAGGAAGATTTATAAGCAGCTAAGAGTCTATAGCTACCAAAGGTAATTCGATGGATTAGAATAAGCAAAAAGTAAAATGCATTAGTAGATATAGTTTATTACGTAACGATATTCTATCTACTGAACTTATTCAATTAATATCTAACTAAGTAAACCGCCTTCTAGCGCACCGCACAATCGTGTCTAGTAACGATTGGCGGGGTTGATTTAAACATTAAGCAAGCTAATCTATAGCGCTAATGTATTTTTGCATCACTAATACCCATCTGGCATTATTGAATATAGTAACTAATGAAGTTTATGACTTCTTTCATCTTGCAAGCAAACAATCAATAGAGCTAATGTATTTTTGCATCACTAATACCAAATCTGGTATTATTGGAACTATTTAAGTCAAATAATGAAAGATAATAATTTTGAACTTCTTTACTATTTCCTCCTGTAGGAAATTATACTTATGTAATCGGAACTCCGTTACATCAACCCCTTAGCCATCAGTCACTGTAGTGACTGATGTAGGGTAACAGAAAATATTATTAGGCCTTTCATGTAATGTGCATTATTAAATTTAATCAAAATACCGATTTTATTTGTATTATGAATTCAATCAAAATACCGAATTTATATACGTTATGATCTCATCAAAATACCGATTTTATTTGCAATATTGACTTTGACCAAAACCAAGATGGCGAAAACAAGTCTGTGTGCATGGCCCGCGAGGCCGCTTAGCTGGCAGGTGCGTGGATCAGTGTAGCTGTCAGTGAGGCAAATGTTTTAGTAGACGCTAATGCGTCTAGTGTGGGGGGTACGTCACCATCTACTCCCATTGGAGGTGAGTGGGGTAATATCATCTGCTGGGTGACATTGCAGGTAACGGGTTCAAGTCACCTGCTAAAACGAATTGTAGGTGACTGGTTCAAGTCACCGTCATTGGCCGACTCAGTGGCGACTGTTAATGCCGCCGGATCATTCGGCTCCGAGTCCGTTAAACCTTTGAGTCCTAACGTGAATATCAACGAGGTGATGACGAGGTTGTTTGACTCGTCAGACCTCTTTGGTGAAAAAACTTCTGATGACGACTCCATGGGCGATGATCACTCTGGTAACGTTACTGTACGTCACCAGGGACGAAGTGATCAATGGGGAAGGAATGCTGCTAATGGTGCTAGTTTGCATCACCAGGAATGGAGTGATTCTAAGAATCGCTCCAAGGGCGAGGTTATCGTAATCGCTAATATGAGCCAGCAGGAGAGGGACCACAATGTTGCGGTTCGTGCTGAAAAGCAACGTTGTTGGCCCTCTAATGATAACCTGATTTGTTGGTCTGGTATGACCAACGATCAATGTCATATTCCGTTGTTTGACTCATCCAGGCTTCACAAGCCTGGCGAGGATGAAGTGGAATTCTTCATCGATGCCTTTTTCCGGTATCGTTGGTACACATGCACAGGAGCAAAGGATGTCAAACTTTTGTTCCAAGCTTGGATAGCCTTTGTACGAAAAAATGTACAAAACATAGACCGTGAGTTTTGGCTGGACAAGGTAAACGCTTTCCGTGAACGGTTCGAAAGACCGACGGTAGTCGGTGCACGCTAAAAGTTGCACCGTTGTCTAGAAAGGCAGGGATACTTCGCCTCTAATGGGGGAACTCATGTTCATGCTTTCTTAAGGGTGCCGGTCACGCCCCTAAGGAAGCATAATCCGTTGAAAATCCTAATTGGAGGACGCTCATCTTTAAGGAGATGCGTCAAGGGATTGGGAAGTCCAATCGTTTTACGAGCGCGGGAAGCACTCATTCTCGATGGACCTTCTTTTGAAGATGGTAGGTCTCGTCGTACTGCAGGACGGGACACGGAACGAACGTTTATCATCAGCTGGGAACGACGTTCCCAACGAACATGCGAGGGTGGATGCCCTCGCAACGAACGAGATAACTCCGTTGAACCCGTTTTGCCCCATTGCGGTTCAAGAAGCTTTCAACAAGAAAACGCTTCTCATCACCCAAATCCGTCAATGGATGTGGAGGGGAGGAAAAATCGTGTTCGCCTCGTTTGACTAACCCGGGTTTGGATCACACCTCATTTAAAAGAGGATCTTGATCACGAGCGATCCCGTCATCGCGAGTTAGCGGTGACGGTTAATAACGTTTCTCATGACCAGTTGAGAAATTGTGCGCAAGTTGCGACTGATCAACTGGCGAACGAAAGGACAAATCAGTCCCTACAAAACGAGCTGGTGACAGCTCGTCAGAGAATCTCTTCCTTGGAGTAAAGAGTGGATCGTCTGATTCGTGAGAATCAGACTCCCATAAGGCTTTGGCTCGGGACCATCAGGCTTTGGTGGATGCCTTAGACCGTTCCGGTGTAATCCGGAATCAGAAGTAGCCTCGTGTTGAAAGTAAGGTCGCCCAACATAAAACGAAGGATGCGTACGTATCCTACGAGGCAGACCAATCGAGCATGCATTCCGTTGGCGATGTAGTACACAAAACGGACCGATATACCTGGGCTGTAATTTATACTGCCCACATTCGTCACCGCATGGTTTGATGGATTTTCCGTAGACAGTAGGACTAGGTCATTAATATTAAATGAAAGTATTCTTGCTCTTCCATTTTTTGTCAGAGTTGCGTTTCTGTCGGTCCAACGCATCAGCTATGGAATTCTGTACGAAACGGACCACTACTTCTCTAGCCTGCAGGATGTCACCTACCATATGTACCTTTGCCGGTTGTTGGGATGTCGTGATCACCGCTGCTAGTGCCCTGTATACCGTTATTCACAATGAAGCGTTCCACCTTAACCATGAGGCGGGAAGCACTGGGCCTACAGGAGCGATAAAAATAGGTGGCACGCGCCCGCCATTTGTACCCGCGAGCGCCTTGCCGTATGCCGCTCGACGCCATTATCTTTCCGGCGCGGCTGCCGTTGGCCAGAAATTTGACATTTGTGTCGTGATGGAGTGCCGTTACAGTCTTAACATTAGCCGGGGAGAATCCAAATCACGTCTGGGCTTTATAAAGGAAGGCACTTTTACCGATTCATATGCCTTTTTGAAGTCCAATAGTGGCTCCAATGCTTGCGCCAGTTCCGGGTCCGCATTGACTGCTACCCTCGCCGCCATGTCTTTGTCGATCGTGCTGTGACTAGACCTCCCTAGCACGACCTATTCTGGCTCGAGTGTATGAGAAGCGACATTTTCACTCTCGTCTTGGTGGTGAGAATGCGGGTGTAAATTTTATAGTTGGAATCAAGTAAGGCCAGCGGCCTATAATTTTGAGGCAAATACATCTGCCTTCAGGAAGCTGGCATAAAAACTCCCTCAACCTATCCACTGATTGTGAAGCCAGGCAAGTATCGGAACGAGCATGTCAAAGTAATTTCCATACCAGTCGTCCTCCAGCATTTTCGGACCGCAAGCCTTGCCCCGATGCATGCTTAGAATTGCAGCGCGTGATTCGGCTTCCTATATGGATGCAGCCAGAGAATCCAACTCAGCCGTGTGATGCTCTTTTGAATTTGATCGTGCAAGCATCTGCCTGAACTCTTGCGCGTCCATGGCCTCCTGCTGAAGGATAGGAGTCCATGTTTTAGCAAAAATGTTAGCTTTGTCATGGTCTCCTCGCCAGGGACCTCGTTCCTCCGGCTCAAGTCGGTGGATAGTGTTGTCCCCATTCTTGACCCTGATACGGTAGAACGGAAACTTTACGGTTGTCCCTGGTGAAGAAAAGGCTGAATCCCTGAACATCCTCCGGTGTCCATTTGCCTCCACGGTCTCATGCAGTGTTATGGAGTAAAGCAAGTCCGTAATGCCCTCAATTGTCAGGGCAGCTCGTATTGTTGCTTTCGGGGCCGGCGGACCCGTTTGACAAGTCGGCGAATTCGTTGGTGTACCGATGCTTGCACCGCCCGCCTGCGCTGCCACATCACAGTGAGTTTCTTCCGGCCCATTTGGCATTAAAGTTCATCCCAGGTGCACGCAGTTATGGCCGCCGCCGGTTTCGTCTTAAAATTCGATCAGCATCTCCGTCACCTCGGCCAGTACCACACCCCCTGAGTCGAATGGAGGTGGATGCACCCGCGGCTGCTTGCACACCCGCACCGGGTTTTTCGGCGAGCGTAAATGAAGCTTCACAGCATAATGATCCGATGTTCCACGAGGAGGTTGTACTTCCACTGTAGTGATCCACTCCAGGTCCACGGTCGACGCATATCACCGATCAAGCCAGGTGGGAGCATCAGCCTTGTCCGGCAATGTGTTCTTGTAAATATGCTGGGGCTCCCGTTTGTTTTCTTTACCGCAAATTTGGGCTCGACGGCATCAGTTACATTTTATACATCTAAAAGATGTGAGACCGCTACCGAGGTAAGTGAAAACTGCGATCAGTGTGTTCATTGAGGGTGCAATTCAAATTGCCCAACAATCACCATGTGGGAGGCCGAAAGCTCCAGCTCGGCCAGGTGGCGGAACAGACGTTCCCGCTGTGCTTTAATATATAGGGAGCATACATGTCACGATCATTATGTCTTTGTCAGCATAGTTCCCTTTCACAACCATTAAGTAGACTCGCCATTCATACTGCAGTAGTTGAGATACCAATCCAAATCCCTAATATGGGTTCACGAGAGCAGCAACGCCACCCTTCCTGTCTGCTGCTGGCGCCCAAAAGGAGAGCTGCAGGCAGCTTGGTCCCAAGCGGAAAATCCCACGCCCTCGCGTAAAGCCGCTTCATGTGGTCAATTTCGGACCGATCTGTGCGCAACCACGATATCATGGCTGCCATGATTGTTCTTGCGTCAAATGCCCTTATTGATTCATCCGCTTGACCCGTGGTGAATTTAAATCCATTTTTATAATGAGTTACACACCTAAGAGCCACTTTCACACGCACAGGACGGCTGGAAAGAGAATAAGGCTTTTATATCTGCTGCTACAACCCGCTTCTTGTCGCATGCTGCATTCCGGCGTGCGGCAATAAAGTATTTTTAAGTTGTGGTGGCCGTACTGTAGGCGGGCACGTCGTAATGCGGCCACGCTCTACTTAAGCACACACCCTAGCACAGCGAGGAAGCGGTTTGACCTGCTTCTCTTGCGTGCAGTGAGGTAGTTGTGGTGGGCGCGCAAGCGACCTCACCCAACTCACTAAGAACTCTGGTAAAGTGTCGTCATGGGAGCGGTAATCCGTCTTCTCGTGCGCATTTATCAAGTAGGTAGTAAATTTCAGACTGATTTATATTTAAAAGAATTAAATACAAATACCTATTTTTACCGATTGGAATGTTATCTCTATAGATATCATTTAATATGTATTGCGAGCGTATATTTATAGATACCTCGCGTAACTGATGACGCTAGCCGTCATCATGGATGACGCTGGGCGTCATCCCTCCTAATGTGAATGCACCCATGTGCATCACATCCACAAGGGTTGGTCACAAATGTGCACCACACCCGAGTGTTGGGTCTAATTACTATTATTTAGTAATTGACCATCCCCTTAAGTACCAAATGTACTTAATGGGGACTGTGTAACATTAGGGCAACTTTAGCCCGTTACAGGTACCGACTGCGGCACTGGTGGAAAGAAGCCCCCGAGCAATAGTCCTGTCTGTGGTCATAGTAAATAAGTTCCCTGATTTTTTTTAAAAGCTTAATGTAGTCCTTAGGGCCGGTCTCTCCAGTCCCGGCACACTGAAGAGACCGTGTGTGCGCCGGGAGACCCTTAGTATCGATGAGCCACCGTCAGGCCACGCTCCGAGCGCGACCATCCGGTCCTCCCACGTCATTTTGCTTGGAAGGGTGAGTGTGCCCCTACTTGCTCCGTTTTGATACCTGCCCGCACACTCTGCGGAGAAAGGGTGATCGCGGTGAAGTCTGGTAAAGACAGGATGTCCCTTCTTCTTGGCGAAGTGTTGGTCCAGGTCCACATAGTGTGCGGCAGCACATGAAGGACTTTCCAGTGTGTTGCCGCTATATCAGGCGGATGAGCGAGATACACAACTTCCGTCCTCAGTGCTTCGTATCTTTCCCGTCTGTGGGCATCTCCTGCTAGCTTC
>NC_090624.1:607967-616587 GCF_004359215.1 Bremia lactucae | reverse complement strand
GCCGTCATCATGGATGACGCTGGGCGTCATCCCTCCTAATGTGAATGCACCCATGTGCATCACATCCACAAGGGTTGGTTACAAATGTGCACCACACCCGAGTGTTGGGTCTAATTACTATTATTTAGTAATTAATCATCCCCTTAAGTACCAAATGTACTTAATGGGGACTGTGTAACATTAGGGCAACTTTAGCCCGTTACAGGTACCGACTGCGGCACTGGTGGAAAGAAGCCCCCGAGCAATAGTCCTGTCTGTGGTCATAGTAAATAAGTTCCCTGATTTTTTTTAAAAGCTTAATGTAGTCCTTAGGGCCGGTCTCTCCAGTCCCGGCACACTGAAGAGACCGTGTGTGCGCCGGGAGACCCTTAGTATCGATGAGCCACCGTCAGGCCACGCTCCGAGCGCGACCATCCGGTCCTCCCACGTCATTTTGCTTGGAAGGGTGAGTGTGCCCCTACTTGCTCCGTTTTGATACCTGCCCGCACACTCTGCGGAGAAAGGGTGATCGCGGTGAAGTCTGGTAAAGACAGGATGTCCCTTCTTCTTGGCGAAGTGTTGGTCCAGGTCCACATAGTGTGCGGCAGCACATGAAGGACTTTCCAGTGTGTTGCCGCTATATCAGGCGGATGAGCGAGATACACAACTTCCGTCCTCAGTGCTTCGTATCTTTCCCGTCTGTGGGCATCTCCTGCTAGCTTCCTGTCTGCGTCGTCCCCGTTATCCACCATGCAAAGCAGCGACACAGTCGACGGGGAAAACCCTACCAGCGACGGCTGTTTTCAGCGTCAAGCAGCCTTCGAATTCGGCTACTTGAATGTCATAAAGTCGTGGCCCATCATGTAACGGGGCACTGCCGACTTTACTGCTTCAGTACAAGCCCACTTCGCACTGTTTCAGTGCGAGTAATGCCTCACGTCACTTCACGTACACTAGTACGTGCAGAGGAAGCCTCTCTTCAAAACACTTGCTTTAAAGAGGACTAAAAGTAAACTGTATTTTAAAGCAATTAAGTTCTTCTGTCTCTTTCTATTTAATACTAACTTAATTATATACTAATACAAAACAGGCAATCAAGTCTTATCTGTCTCTCTCTTTGCGCGCGTCCAGTGCTGACTGGACCGCGGAGCAAGTCGATATAAGGCCTATATCAAGCAACGGATAAGCTTTTCGAATATTACTATGTAAAGTAATATTCCCGAAATATTATCTACCTTTTAGATAACATATTAATTAACAACCTTTGAGTGTTAATCTAATGTAACGATACACCCCGTTACATCACCCCTCCCTTAAACGACAATCCCTTTGACTGTCATTGGGTAGAGTGGTCACTATAAGACCACTATATTAAAAACGATGTTGATTGGTCCGATTCATCATTTTTAATTCTATCGCATGGTTAACTAAACAAGTCCCTGCGGTATGCGAATAGTGCGGCGCCTTCGGCTGCGGTTCATGCAGCTGCGGGCGACGCATTTTTGTCTCTTGCGGCAGACGGAACGTCTGCCGTAGTGTCATCTCCTCCCGCAACCCTAAATGTTGCGGGTGCACGTGATGATACACCACGTGAATGTGACCCCTCTTTGGAGGTCGACTACGAATCCGAGTCGGACGAAATGGCCGACTCGGGGAGAGCGGAACAGTAGCCTGAATGTCGCGAGGCGGCCGACTATAAGCCTTCGAATGAGTGGGCTCAATCGGGTAGTCGTGCTAGTTGCATTCGCTATAGCATGTTAGGTTTCGACGATGAGGATGATTCCTCATCGCCAGCACCGTCTCCCGTGCCGTCACCCGCACTTATCCCTGTGTGTGGCGATGACGATGACGTAAGCTATCGTAATTAGGTTCTTGTGGGACCCCTGCTTCACTGGGTACCACACAGTCGAGTGCATACACTAAAATGTCTCGTCTTGCTCCTGAGAAGAAGCCGTGGCTTTTGTCCGAACGGCTAGTTAGTTGCTTGTCTGGAGAGACTACTCCTTACAATAAATATCCCTGATTTATTGCGACAAAGCTGCATGGCCTTGATCCCATCGCGAAGAACTTTCGCGCTGAGAGGATTTTTATCCCGATGCTTTTCTTAAGCATCGATGGTTAAGTGGCAACATTAAGCGAGATAAAAGCTCGTTGATGCAAGCCTGGAACGATTTTAATCGCAATGTCAAAGACATTGAACGCGAAGCCTGGCTTCATAGACTTAACGCGATTCGGGTTAAGTTTGAAAAACGAACTCCAACCTGTGCAAGATTTAACTGCATCGGTTGTTTCGTGAGGCAGGACTTCCGTGCCTCACGTGGGATGATCCCTGTTCGTGTTGTGTCGACAACACGAAACGAGTGAAAGGGGATGCCTATACCCTTTCTTCGCCCAGGGGAAGGGCTCGCATTTGTATCGAGATCAGATAAGATAACTCGTTCGCTGCCCCTTCACATCACGGTGATTTACGAGCGTTCCACAAGGAATTTTTAACCCGTGGGAATCCACCAATGGTCGTGGCGGAGGAGGGGAAAGTGATGTGTCGGGTCTAGAGTCGAAGATCGACAAACTCGATCGCTTCCTCCATGATTTGGAGGAGGGTCTTGATAACGAGCGCGGTAAGCGTCACTCGTTGGAGCAGATGGTGCAGGCACTATATCGAGCGGTTGAAGACCGTTTGGAGAGTGCGGACTGAATGTTGGAGCATGAATGGAAGAATCACGCTCTTTGCGATGAGCTGTTTTCAGCTCATCTCGGTTTCGAGGATCTTCGGGCCCGACATGAGAATCCCCAAATTCAGCATGAGAATTTCCAGATTCAGCATGAGAATCTGGTTCGTGAGCACAAGAATCTTTTAGGGATTTTTGCAAAGGGTAGTCAGATCCGTCCTCGGAAGAATCCACGTACTGATAATACGGGCGAAGCCGACCAGCGCAAAACGAAGAATGCGTTTGCATGCGGCAATTCTATTGTGTACGCATTGCCTCTGCGATGGAGATCACGGAATCGCCCAACGAACTTGGGTAATAGTTTACTGCTACCCACATTAGTGACCACACGCTTAAGTTAGTTAACTGTAGAGAGTAGTACTAGGTACTTAATTTTGAATGAAAGAAAACTTGCTCTTCCATGTTTGTCTGCGTTCCATTTCTGAGGGTCCACTGCGTTAGCAATTTAATCCTGTACGAAACGGACAACTGATTTTCGAGCCAGCAAAAATTCCTCTACTGACTCATTTGTTTTGTCTTTTTCAGTGCGCTTTGTGCGCACTGCCATGAGATCTTTCTAATCTTCGATGTCGATTGCTTCAACATCGACATTATTCGCGTCGTTGGTAACTTCGACGTGTGATGAGTATGATCCAGAAAGGCTTTGCTCGTGCGAGCCCCCCCACCCTTAAACTAGAGGATCCCTTTAATTGAGTGAGTATGCGTGGATAAAGTAAGCCATTCACATAGAACGGTGTATGCGTTGTAGAGGCATGCACCGAATTGTTGATGGCGAATTTGACCACAGGTAAAAACTCGCTCCAATTCCGATACGATTGGACGTAACCTCAAGCATCTCTTCGAGGACGCGATTTAGGTGTCCCGTCTGAACATCTTTCTCTGGATGATTAGAATTTGACATTGTCAGCCGTGTTCCGAGAGATCGCAACACGATTGCCGAAACTCCGCCGTAAACCGTGGATCTCTATCCGAAACCAGTTCAAGGGGTAAACCGTGGAGTTTGAATACCGTGTCGATAAAGACACGGGTACATAACGGAGCCGTGATTGACTTTGGTACTGCAGCAAGATGTAATATCTTGCTGAATTTGTATACGAAAACAAGGTTTCCATTGCTTTTGTGATCGTCTTTGTTGGTGCATCGTGACACTCACACATGATGCGCAAGCGCAAATCATTGTGAGTTGGAACGACGACACGTGGAGTGTCGCCGGCAACGGCTTCGTAGTAAAGTAAGCCGTTGTGTGTTGTGTATCGAACGGATGGCGATCGATATAAAGCCGGTAAATCTTCAAAAAACATTTATTGGGCGGATTCATCAGATGATCTATTGAACGCAGAAGGTCTTTATCTTATGTTTAGGCTTTCTTTATGTCATTAAAAAAGTTGATGACGGAACACTTGCAAGGAGTGTTATAACAGTGGGATTATTTCTTCTGTTGGAGTGCGCAGCCGGCTCGAAATCGGGTCGGCGTTATGTCGCATCAGCAACGACGTTAAGTCGTCCTGACATGTATTTCACGGAGAAATCATATTCCGCAAAGAAGGATAGCCACCTTGCCATTCTTTGCGAATGGTGAGGGCTGTTTACAGCCGAGCGTAATGACGCATGCTCCGTATATATGAGTAGCGGTCTTTCTCCGAGGAAATAGACCGTAAATTGAGTTAAGTTAGCATTTTATGGCAAGGATTTCCTTGTCATGCACTGGGTAATTGCGTTCAGCTGGTTGCAGCTGGGCGATTGGTAACAGACGGCGCGGTTCGCGACGTCTGTATCGTATTGCATTAACGCACAGCCGATTACGAAATCGCTGGCGTCACAGACCACATGGAATGGTCTGTCTTGATCTGCAATCGCCAATATGGGCGATTGCATCAAGCTTTGCTTGATACCTTCAAACGAACGCTGACAATCAGCGTTCCATAACCATTTCTTGTCTTTTTTGAAGAGACGAGAGAGATGTACTGTCATCTCTGCATAGTTGCGAGAGTACTTGAGCAAGTACGCCGCCAGCCCAAGGAACTTTCTAAGTCCCTTGACATCGACTGGAACTGGCCAGTCGGTGATCGCCTTGATCTTTTCGGGATCAGGGCGCACGCCGTGTTTGCCGACGATGCACACAAGAAGTGGTATTTTGCTTGCAGCGAATATACACTTCTTGAGATTTGCGTACAACAAATGCTTTCGCATATGACGAATGTGAGTTTTATGAACCTTTACGTCCGTCTAATCGCCCATAGCCCACTTATGGACGAATACATCGTCAAAATAACTCGGTGCGAGTTCTCGCACCAGTGTAAACAGATTCGTTGCGCATCTGTTGAATGTTGCAAAGGCGTTACTAAGCCCATGTGGCATTACTAGCCATTCCTAGAGCTCCCAGTGGGAATGCTCACTGCTGTGTACAGCATGTCCCGTTTACGCATAAGGATCTGAGAAAATTCATCCATTAGATCCATAGACAAAAAGATGGTACTTTTATATATACCATCCATGATTAAGTCTTTTTAGGGATCGGCGTTTAAGCCAGTACCGTTGCAGTTTTCAGCTTATTGAATGCGTGCACTATCCGCCTTTCACACACAGAAGTTCGGATAGCTATGCGGGAAGATTCCCTCCCTTACATGACCCGCTTTTACTCGATCGATAACGAATTCATCGATCGCAAGTACTTGTTCACGAGGCAGTGGTCACTGCTTCATGACACAGTACTTCGAGCCCGGTTGGAGCTTGATCTCATGACGAGCGCCTTTGCACATACTCTTGCAGAGATCGCTTCGCCTGTCGCGCCCCAAAGAAGCGCGTCTGAATTCTTAGGCAACTGGCATGAAACTACTTCAGGGGATACATCCCTGAATTCAATCAAATCCTTGTAAAAAGAATTTGACTTAAGTGACTCCGAGGATTGAGTAGTGTATCTTTCAATCCGAGTCTTCACATCGAGGACACTTTCGTCCATCGATGAGCTGCTGAGAACCCGTTCGTTCTCTGCAAAAATTACCGCTGACCAAATATCGGTTACGTATTCGTCCTCTGTGGCAAGTACGCAGATCTGCTTTACTTTGCCACTACACAGATCACGCAAGAACCGTCTCAGCCCTAGCGTTGGCAATTGAGTTATCTTCGAATTTAACTACGGAGGCGCCTACAGATCAAGAGTGTAAGCGCCTACACTTGATTTTTGTTATTAAGACATTTAATGCCTCAGTTTCCTCTTTGAAACTTATTTACAAAGGTGTATGAGGAACTTTGGCCTCATGTTTCGAAAGACTTATTCCCGTAAATTCTTGTCTAGCTATTCCTCGATGTTTTGTCTGGGGAGTATCCTACCCAACTGCCTCAAGCTGTGGTTGCGCTACCACAGCAAAATCCTCTACGATCGGCTCTCCAGTCGATCTTGGACTGTCTCTTATAAATAGCCATTAGAAATTTTCTTAGATGTTGCTTTTCAAGCAAGCACCCTTGTTTCATTCCACTCGACTTATCCGAGTGGTCGAACTTCGGCGCTGTCTGTGCCTAAGGCACAGCCGTCGGTAACTTCTCCACGTCGCAGTGATGGAGTTTCGACGGTGCCTCTGCTTTTGCACAGCCTTCTACCTCCACAGTGTTTGAGGTATTCACACTGAGGTCTTATGCAGTCATGCAAACGACCGAACCACAAGTGAGGCCATCGCACTCACTCGTAGGACATCCACACGCTTGAGGACGTACCAAGACGTTCATTTGATGACGCTCTGCTCAACGAGAAGCAGACATCGTCACGGCTTAATGCAGCTAATCATACGTTACTTGTGCTGTCTGAGCTATGACATATAAGGATTACATTAGATTTCTTATTCAAATTCAATACCATGCAATCATTATCGTAGTGTTTACCCTTAGACGTGTATTAGATACCAGCTACACAATTTCTTACTATTATGGATGCGCCTGTTGTTAGGCGTACTGTCACCTCATCAGAGGAATATCGCGCTCAATAAATTTACTTTTGCGATTTTCTAGCGATTGGTGTCGGATAAAACTGTCCAACGCCCCACAATCAACTAGAGGCATTAGGAGCAATTTAAATGCCACTATAATATCACAGTTATGCTGTCAACCTCATAATCAAGGCAGTTACACACAATGCTGTGTATTAGGAGCAACTTTTGCTAAAAGATCTGCAAATTGTTTTGAAGATTGTGGATCAGTACGGCGCTACGCACCTACTGAACCCCGACCGTTCTTTTACGATCCTTCTCGCCGTTGCGATTTCGCAACAGCGTCGGATCCGCGACATCTGTTTTTGATGTTGTCTCGAAGGAAGATTAGCTCTAAAGTGAACAAATGCTTAATTAAGCCTGAAGTCTCCTGTTGTGCTACTAAGATCGCATGGTTGAGCGACGCTAGCTCAAACCGGAACAGGTAAGTTAAGCCGGGTCATTAAGACATCATACGACCCACAAAACAATGGTTCGTAAAACTAAAGCCCTTAGGCCCGAAATTTGGCACGTCCGGCTAAGTTAGACATGCCAAATTTCACTTTCGAAGCATCATCATTTATGCGGCGAGCTTCAATGGCGTCAACTACTTAGACGAACCTTCCCGAAAGGGAGGTGCCTTCGACTGCCTTCAATTTAGGAATTTCTATGTTTTAGCTTTCGGGTCGACGTGACATGTAAATGCTGCTGTGTCAACAGTTTCAGGTCTTGAGCACCCTGTTCTCCCAACACCTACGCCTGTTGAGAGCTGGCTGGCGAAGCAAGGCTGTTTCTCCTAGGCCCCGTCGAGATCATGTTTTATGAACTCGGCTATCGAGATCGCTCCCTATTCGAGGTCACTGATATGAGTAGACCTTTCACGTTGCGTGATAGCCTTGTTGAGGGTCTTAAAAAGCTTTTTCCTTCTTCATCCTTCATGTACTTGTTGGATGGAACGTGCGTAGGCCGTTGAACGGACAATGAAGTTTGCCAGGTGCAACGGGGCACCTCTCACTACTACTGATAACAGTACAAGTCAACCTACACTGATTACAGTGAAGGTGCAGCACCTCGACAACTTATCGTACATGTTGTGCAGAGAAAGGTTCTAAGTAGCTAAGTAGTCTAAGTGTAACGGGGTGTATCGTTACATGAAATCAACAATTAAAGGTTGTTAATTAAAATATTATCTAAAAGGTAGATAATGTTTGGAGGATATTACTTTATATAGTAATGTCCTGAATTATTATCCATAAATAGGTATAGACCATTATGTCTATTTATTCCGCAGACTAATCAGCTGTAGAAGTAATCAAAGAGAGTTACAAGATAAGATAGATATAAGAATTCATTTACATGTTTAGTATTAGGTTATAGTTAAGTCAGCATTTACAAAGATAAATTAAGAGACACTTAACTATATTAATACAGCTTCCATTTTACCCTCTTAAGTTAACTTGTCTTAAGGGAAGTCTTCCCCTGCACGTACAGTGTACGTCACCTAACGAAAGGCACCACTCACAACTATAGCAGTGTGAAGTGGACTTGTACTGAAACAGTACAAGTCGCAGTGCCCCGATACAGCTGGTAGCACTTTGTGGTCCGTCCAAAGAACACATTTCCCACATTTAACATGGACATGTTAGATGGTAGTGGGAATACGCATCACGTTTCCCCTGAAAGCTACTCCTTTCTAAGTGATATAGAAAGGAGTGCGGTTGAACGAATGAGTTCGACCGTAGGAAACGATGCAATCCTGGCATTGCTGTCCAACTTAGGCAGAGATGCCCTCCATTCAACCGTCGCCAAGTTCATACAACATGAACTTGACGAGATGAAGGAAAAAGTAGCCTTGCTGAATCAGCAAGGCTCTCAACAGGCGGAACTGTTGAGATTACAACAGGTACAGACCCCTGTACCTGGGATGACGCAAACGCGTCGTCCCGAAACTCT
>NC_090624.1:594461-600228 GCF_004359215.1 Bremia lactucae | reverse complement strand
AGCGACCACTCCATCTAATGACATTCAGAGTGATTGTCGTTTAAGGGAGGGGTGATGTAACGGGGTGTATCGTTACATGAAATTAACACTTAAAGGTTGCTAATTAATATATTATCTAAAAGGTAGATAATATTTGGAGGATATTACTTTATATAGTAATATCTGAATTCTTATCCATAAATAGGTATAGACCATTATGTCTATTTATTCCGCAGGCTAATCAGCTGTAGAAGTAATCAAAGAGAGTTACAAGATAAGATAGATAAGAATTCATTTACATGTTAAGTATCAGTTTATAGTTAAGTCTGCATTTACAAAGATAGATTAAGAGACACTTAACCATATTAATACAGTTTTCATTTTACACTCTTAAGCTAACTTGCCTTAAGAGAAGTCTTCCTCTATACGTACAGTGTACGTTACCTAACGAAAGGCACCACTCACAACTGAAGCAGTGTGAAGTGGACTTGTACTGAAACAGTACAAGTCGCAGTGCCCCGTTACACTAAGCCTACTTAAGGTAAACTCAAAGGCTTATGAATTGAGAAATAAGTAGAACTGTATTAATATATCAAGTTCCTAGACGTGACAATCCTTTATCTACTACTGCCTTTATTATATTAATAAATAAATATGTGTGGCGCCTCATGCGCACCGCCCAATCGTGTCTTGTGACGATTGGCGGGGGTGATTTAAACTTAAATCAACCAAACAATAGAACTGGTATCTTATTGTGTCAATATTACCAAATTTGGTAATATTGGAACTAGTAAGTAAAAATAAGTAAAGATGAAATTTTGTACTTCTTTATTTATTTCCTCTTATAGGAATTATATTTAGTTTTTCTCTTATATGAGATAATATTTATGTAACGGACCATGCAGTGGACAATTTAACATGCGACTTTTCATTTCGGTACTATTCTGCATTGCTTTACGAGGAAGCCGGCTGTTGAACCCAATATCAGCGTTGGTGCTACGTTGACTTTTTGAGATAATCTCGATAGTGACAGTTTTTTCGTAAGCAAGGTATGATTGAGACGCTGGTTGATTTCACTCAAAGGCGATGTGCTTGACTCGGCAAAAAATAGATTGTTTTGTCTATAACGCGAAATCAACGAAAACAAGAGCGGTGAAGTAGAATTTAATGCTCTGGTCAGCATCTCTGCGGACCATGCCAGGACTACTTCCGTCGATATTCGGTCCAAAATAGTGGGACATAATCTACAAGCATTACAGTATGCAGCCTACCGTACTTACGGTGTAGCTTTTATCTCACTCGTGCAAATTTTGTCGGATTGTGCTTCAAATTTGCTTCACCATATTTTCAAGAACTCTACTCGTGACGCTTTCATAGTGAGAAATTTCTCGTCTCTTCATCGATATTTTAATGTGTCAACATAATTACACGCGGCAGCAGCAGCTTGATGGCTCTAAGAGTGTAATTAACGTAAATATTTTCGGCACGGATCACTTTTCCTAAGCTTGTATTCCATCACTTGCGTCTACGCAGCAGCGAGGGTCACATGTGCCGATAGACACGGGTTGAGGCTTCGAGCGCACTCAAAGCCACAAGCCTGGAGTGCTTTAAAAGCTGTATCAATTCAGCAACAGATTTAAAAATAGTAGTTTGACTACCGTGTTTTGACGAGTTGACGGCGCTGATGTGAGTACGGATGTAAGTGCCGTGTCGTACAAATTACATTTTGGGCCCGGTGTTTACAAGGTGGTATAATACTACTGTGTGGATTTGATTTTTCGCGTTGCCACTAGGCCTCATGATACGAAGCGCGTCTTCTTCAATAATTTAAAAAGCATCTGTTGAGCCAGACTTATAACTTTATGAGTATTCTTAGCGCTAGTATTGACATAGTCGGGGATTAAAGTGGTGTGTATCTTTATCCAGAGCCGGAGCTTGTCGATATTCTTCCCTCTGCTAGAATACTTCAGTACTGTATCTCCATCCACGTCGAATGAATTGCAATTCAAATTATGGCCACTGAAAACACGAAATAATTAGACTTATTGACGCATCCCAGCAATGAAATCGTATGTAAAGACACTATATTGTCATTTAGATCTTAACGAATTTTACTGTTTGTCAAAAATGATAATGCAAAACTGCGATTAAAAAAAGGTTACGAGCTTAAAGAATAAGTATGTTGTGATAGGCATCGCGCTTGCAAGGCCTTCAGTCAATCCAGATGTCTCGAATTTAGCACGCAATGCGCCTCGCATTATTTCGAGTCCGAAGCAGGTCATACAATCCTTTTTGCAAGAATAAAAAGAAGGTTGTGTGTGTCATCCTTTTGAAGAGGATTGTCTGTCTCCGCGGCTTCGAGAGATGAGATGAGCAGAAATAAAGGACTTTCCACTCCGTTCGACAGATGTGATGGGTAAAATCAGGATTGTCTTCGTTCATGCCACAGCGGTGTTCTTGTCGTCTTTTTACGCCATTACCTCTTTTTCGATCTACTAGAACACTGCAAATGAAAGTCAGCGCGCTTCACCCGCCAAATTGCCGACGACTAAGTGACAGTGTGATTACTGGTGTCGTGCAGCAGCGCCTTAAAGCCTCTCGTCACGTGCACGTTGCTGGAGCGTGTGCAATGAACATCAAGACAATGCCTCTAGCACCGCTGGTACCGTTATCGCATCCGCTAGCCAACGAATTTAAACAGACACCAAAATCTTCCGAAGTGACTTCAAATGGATGTTGGGGTGATCGTCAAGGCAACGCAGATGTGATTTCGGAGCTGAGAAAGTATTCATGCCGAACAACACCAGCGTTGCCGTACTGTCCTGCAACGGATGGTACTCAATTAATGGTGGAGCCCAAAGCACCCGAAGGCGATGCAACAGATACCGTTAAAGTGGTGACTGCCGATAAAGTGCGTTTGCGAGAACTGCGTCGGGTGAGACAGATTCGATACAGACAAAAGAAAGAAAAGTATGCAGTCAGTCTCGCAGATGAGATAACGAAGCTACGAAATGAGATTGAGCAGCTTTCTCAACGTCGTCGTTCAGCGTTGGCAGCGGTGTCAACAAAGGAAAGCTGTTGGAGCGTCGTTGTCGAATACTATCGGCTCTTTCAGCACGGCGTGGGCAAATCGTCAGAGGTGCAGCGGAGTATACAAGCTGCCTTTTTGCACGAGACCATGGCGTCCGACATTCTCTTTAACACGGAGTACGGTGTCAATGCAATCCTAAAGAGATGGATCTGCATCTCACAATGGTTTGCGAATTTTCAAGTCGAGCTAAGAGCCGTTGAAAAAAACTCATCGGGCATTCTGGTCGCCACTACAATAACTACGGTCACCATAACGAAACAAACACTGCAACAGGCATTTCCCCATTTGCGAAGCAGTGATGAGTCAACTAAATTGTCACCGCTGGCGCAAAAGCTTGTTGGCAGAACTCTTGTCATGCACGGGTCGGCACAATTTGAGTGGGACTGCGAGCGTTGTCGCATCAAGAGCATCAGAAGCCAGTCGAATATGATGTCCCCCGTCTTGCGCCTCTTGGGGGACTTACACACGGTGTCGCGTGTATTTCGCAACGCCCTCGTTACTCTCAACTTTCAATGTAGAGTGTTAGAAGTTGAGTAAATTAAGAACGCGACTGTAACCTTTTGGATGGATGTGAATGATGGCCAATTTATTTGGTCCGGCAATTGTATGTTAAGGTTACACAAGAAGAAGGTGCTAGCAAAATTCTAAGGCCTCATGGGATGGTCTTCACTGACCGCCGTTACTGCCAAGAATCATATAAACGGGGCAATTGTAAAAGAAGTACAATTGTTTATGTCAGATGCACTATATCTGCAGACAAGCCGTCCGTAATCATATCAATGAGAACCCATTTTTTAAGTTCCAACTTGGTGCAATTGATGAACTGCTCTCAATAATCTTCTCTTCGCGACCGCGCCATCATAAGGACCTTACTTAAACCTTGAAGGATCTCATGAAGATTGGTAAGCTTAGAAGCACTGGATTTTTTGATCAGCCGTTATAATTTCAGGATAGCCAAATATGGAATTGCGCGTCGTCGGAATATTTGTCAAACGTGGATTAGCGATGCCATTCCAGCTGATTTTAAGCACATTATATTTATGTTATTAGCGCCTTTGTCTGCAAACGTGAAAGTTGTGGGAAAGATAGACGCCTTCTTGCTGTCAGACGCTAATCTAAAATAGACTCGATGACCACGTCACCGAATCGGAAAGTAAGATCAAGGCGGTTTTGAACATGGAATAATCTAGTGCATAGACAGACGAATTCATTCATATTACTAAAATCGAACAGAATTCCGGGCAGAAGGAACGATCTGAAACTTTTTTCCGACAACTTTTCGGAGAGATCGATCTGCTTCCTTTCGTTAAGGGAGTTTGCCCTGTTTTTTTAAGGAATAGTATGCACCATTAGAGATAAAAAAAATTAAAAGCAGTATTTGGCATTCCTAGAAAAAGCAATTTTCATCAAATAACCTGTAGCTGAACAATAACAAACATGTGCAATGTAAGACGTAGTCACGGCCACGTTTTAATTAGATATTCTGCACCACTGTCCTGAAATACTTATTTGTAATACTTTTATATGTGCATTTAAAAAACAACTCCGTGACACGGCTGGAACAACAAACTGGTAAGCAACAAACTGGTCAAGCATACTAAAAAATAGCGAGACGCTCGCTATCGTGTGAGACGTGGCTTTTCTTAACAGCTCGGGCCAAAAATGAAATTTCAATTTGGATTTGTAATCGTTTTTATAGCGCACTTAAACGAACTCATTTCGAGTATGTCTTTCCTTAAGTTAGTCCTTCCTATGAAGAGAAACTCACGATTATGTTACGGAATGAGGCTTTCTGAGTCGAACTTTAACGATATGTTGCTTTACTCGTCTGCTTTTTATAGCCTTACAAATAAAAGGCAGCTCTCAACTCATGACGCAATTCAGGCGAGGCGCTTTCTTTGCTTATTAACACGCACCGTTCACTTACCTGTATTGCCAACACAAATAAAGACCAAGTCCTATGAGACACAGCTCGGATAAGTATTTTCTGCTGCTGATTCGGATCAATAGCAAAAGCATGCTTGAAACACGCATCTTGTATTTTGATAGTCTACGCTTTTACTTAAATGTATATGCCATCTGTCATGCTTGTCAATTCTTTTTGATTGTTTAAAAAAATAAAATAACGATAATCATCCATTCGCTGTAAGCAATATATTTACTTTTGAACTTACCAGGTCTCTTCAGACGTGCTATAGCTTGACAGCTATGTCTCGAATTTTTGCCTTTTATCATAGAAATGAATCTACAAACCGCCACAAATAATTTAACTGATTGGGTTCATCTATTGCGACAAGAAATTGATATTCATAAAGCTTTACAATAACGTCCGAAAAACCAAAACGAATCTTATTCACATTGTAACGGGGTGTATCGTTACATGAAATTAACACTTAGAGTTTGTTAATTAATATATTATCTAAAAGGTAGATAATATTTGGAGGATATTACTTTATATAGTAATATCCTGAAATTCTTATCCATAAATAGGTATAGGCCATTATATCTATTTATTCCGCAGACTAATCAGCTGTAGAAGTAATCAAAGAGAGTTACAAGATAAGATAGAGATAAGAATTCATTTACATGTTTAGTATTAGGTTATAGTTAAGTCAGCATTTACAAAGATAGATTAAGAGACACTTAACTATATTAATACAGTTTTCATTTTACCCTCTTAAGTTAACTTGTCTTAAG
>NC_090624.1:577241-578138 GCF_004359215.1 Bremia lactucae | reverse complement strand
TATACGACGGTGATTGTCCGATTACGGATGTTCGACTGCAATTGTTCGACGGCGTTTCTATGACAGTGACAGTCCGATGACGGTTGTTGACTGCTTTTGACTGCTGGGTTTCATCGGATGGCATGGGTCCAATGGCGTGTAAAAAACGGCGTTTGTATAAAGGGTGTGTCCGACGGCGTTTGTATGACGCCGTTTTCCTGCTGACAATTGTACGACAGTGTATTCTCAATGACTACTGTACGCCGGTGAATGGGGAATGAAGAGCGTAAAACGGCGTTGGTTGAAAAAGAGTGTCCAATAACCTATGTACGACAAAATTGTCCAAAGACAAATATACGACAGCATCTGATCGATGACGACTGTACGACGGTGATTGGGCAATGACGACTGTACGACTACATAGGACTGATGAGGATCATCGATAGCACAGGTACAACGGCGAGTGTGAAAGACGATTGTAGAAAGCATCTGTCCGATGGCATTTGTATGACGACATTTTCCCGCTGACAATTGGACGACAATGTTTTCTCAATGACTACTGTACGCCGGTAAATGGGCGATGACGACTGTACGACTACATTGATCTGATGATGATTGTCGATATCCTATGTATGACGGTGATTGTTGAAGACGATTGTTCGACTGCATCTCTCCGATGGCGTCTGTACGACGGTGATTGTCCAATAACGATTGTTTCAATGCTTATGACTGATGGAATGTATCGGATGGCATGTGTCCGATAGCGTGTATCAAACTGGCGTTTGGGTAAAGCGTATATCCGATGCCGTTTGCACGACGATGTCTCTTGATGGCGCTTATACGACGGTGATTATCCGATCACGGATGTTCGACTGCAATTGTTCGACGGCGTTTCTATGACAGTGACAGTCCGATGAC
>NC_090624.1:575089-577141 GCF_004359215.1 Bremia lactucae | reverse complement strand
ATACTAAACATGTAAATGAATTCTTATCTATCTTATCTGTAAACTCTCTCTTTGATTACTTCCGCAGCTGATTAGTCTGCGGAATAAATAGACATGATGGCCTATACCTATTTATGGATAAGAATTGAAGATATTACTATTTAAAGTAATGTCCTCCAAATATTATCTACCTTACAGATAATATATTAATTAACAACCTTTAAGTTTAATTTTATGTAACGATACACCCCGTTACATCATGAGCTTCGTTGGGCAACCAAAGTAAAGCTGAGAAGACCTGCTCGTGTCGGTTTTGCATTCTCAACGGGAGAATTCACGAAGAAGTTCTTTCGTTTCTGGGAAATCAGACACTTACCAAGTTGCAAATGATGACCGGCGATCATTATCAGCAGTGCGAACCAGAGTTAGCCGCATATTGCTGCCAATGTGAAAATGATAAACCTAATTGCTAAACGTCATTTATGAGTAAGGGGTTCGAAGAAGTGATTTCTTTTCAGTCCGTTGCCGACACGATGACCTAAAGTTTGTAAGCCTACCGTCCATGTTGTCTGAAGCTAAACAAGCGTCACATGGTGTGTGGACGACATTTAGAACAGCCTAAGGAATATATATTACACATTGGAATGATTTCTGAAGGCCAAATAATTTGATACTGTTGTTAATATTTATTATTTGATAAAAAAATAATTTCACACGTATGGTATCAAAAGAACGTATTATATACGACTCGAAAGTTACACAGGCTATATTAGCATGAGAAGTTGTAGAAATATTAATTTCGGAGTGCATAATCCATAGTTTCCTAAAATCTTAACATACTCCGTCTCATAGTTTTCGCTTCTAGCAAATCAATGATATATTACATCTCAGAGTAACGCACAGTGAGTAAACCTATAGTACGTGTTGTTGAGGTGTCGATATCGATTTCCTCTGAACTTCTACTATTGTTAGAATGCTGCACTAGATTTCGGTCCATTCGGTCTTTTTCACCGATACTAGGTAGTGCGCCTTCTGGAAAATCAACTTTCCTCGACAGCGTACGGGCCTTCTCGCCAGCATCAAAGCGGCTCGTAGCCGAGTAAAATTCATCCTGTCCCATTTCCTTCGTGTGCTGTGAGTAATTGTAGCCATCTCTCAGCAGACCATTTTCATCTATAAGGTCTTCAGCTTCCTCACCACCAAAACAAAACTTTTCGTAAGGGGACGTCGGACTTGCTCTGCTCACCTTTAACTTGAGGAATGTCGAGACCCAACCGACCAATAGCAAACGGTATTATGTTTGGCCAACCAAAATACTCAATTTTAGATGGGGTAGGTTAAGCAAAAACCTTGGTTGGGTCAAGCCATTCACTTAAATAAAACTCGTACTTTTTCGAAAGTTGCAGTGATGGTATTTGACCGCTCGTATTTAATTAATTGCCATCCGTATTTATGTTAGCGGCGAATTGATAATGACCAAACGTTTACGCACTAGTGAATCCTCAAATGCGCTTCCCGCGAATGCTCCAAAAAGCCTCAGTAGCTTGCAAGTACTGCAAGTTTAACGGGTGTATCGTTACATGAAATTAACACTCAGGGGTTGTTAATTAAAATATTATCTAAAAGGTAGATAATATTTGGAAAATATTACTTTATATAGTAATATTCAAAATTCTTATCCATGAATAGGTATAGACCATTATACCTATTTACTCCCGCAGACTAATCAGCTCTAGGAGTAATTAAAGAGGGAGTTACAGATAAGATAGAGATAAGAATTTATTTACATGTTTAGTATTAGATTATAATTAAGTTAGCATTTACAAGCAGCACCGCAGGTCGTAGCTGGAGAAGAAGCTGAAGAGAAAGAAAAAGATAGCTCCTCAGACAAAGATAGAACAAGAGACACTTAATTATATTTAATACAGTTTTCATTTTACCCTCTTAAGCTAATAACCTTAAGAGAAGTCTTCCTCTGCACGTACAGTGTACGTGAAATAACGTAGGGCACCACTCGCAACTGAAGCAGTGTGAAGTGGACTTGTACTGAAGCAGTACAAGTCGTAGTGCCCC
>NC_090624.1:567714-572096 GCF_004359215.1 Bremia lactucae | reverse complement strand
TTAATGATCTAGTGCTACTCTCTACGGTAAACTTACCTAAGCGATTAGTCACTAATGTGGGTAGCAGTAAACTACTACCCAAGTTCATTGGGCCTTTCCGTGTACTGCATCGAAGAGGCAATGCGTACACAATAGAATTGCCACGTAGGATGCGAACGCATCCTACGTTTTACGTTGGTCGGCTCCGCCCGTACCATCAGTACGCGGCTTCTTCCGAGGACGGATGTGACCACCCTTTTCAAGAATCCCCAAAAGATTCTTGTGATCGCGAACCAGGTTCTCATGTTGAACCTGAAGTTTCTCATGCTTGTTCCGAAGATCCTCGAAACTACGATGAGCTGATGACAGCTCATCGCGAACAGCATGATAGTTCCGCTCGTACTCCAACAAGGAGTACGCACCCTTCGAACGGTCTTCCAACCGCTCGATATGGTGATTCTGCACCATCTGTTCCAACGAGCGACGCTTACCGCGCTCGTGTTCAAGACCCTCCTCCAAATCATGGAGGAAGTGATCCATTTTGTCGATCTTCGACATTAGATCCGACATACGGTTCGGATCTAATTTTCCCTCCTCCACCACAACCATTGGTGGATTCCCACGGTGGTCAACGTTTCCTTGTGGAACGTATCCAGAACCACCGTGATGTGAAGGGGCAGCGAACGAGTTTATCTTGTTCGCTGGCGTGATTATTCACCTTCGCATGACAGCTGGGAGCCTCGTTCCCAGCTGGTTGCTGACGTTGAGGGCCTCGTCCGTCAGTATGACGAGACTCATCCGATGGTTTAGAAGGCCTATCGGAAAACACGCGCCCCTAGCGCATGTAAATCGATTGCAAAACGTCAATCGCGTCACGCATCTCAATAGAGATGCGAGCCCTTCCCCAGGGTGAAGAAAGGGAATAGACATCCCCTTTTACCCTCTTCGAGTTGTCTACACCACACGGACAGGGATCACCCCACGTGAGACATGGAAGTCCTGCCTCACGTGAGAACCGATGCAATTTTTACTTTGCACCGGTTGGAGTTCTTTTCTCAAATTTAACGCGATTCGCGTTAAGTTTTTGAAGCCAAGCTTCGTGTCCAATGTCTTTGATATTGCGAATGAACGCACTCCAAGCTTGCATAAGCGAGACTTTATTTCGCTTATTGTTGCCACTAAACCATCGATGCTTAAGAAAAGCGTCGAGATAGACATCTTCCTTAGCGCGAAAGTTCTTCGCGCTGGGATCAAGCCCATGTAGCGTTGTCGCAATAATTAAGGGATATTATTGTGAGGAGTAGTTTCTCCAGACAAGCTATTGAATAAGCCGTTCTGGCAAAAGCCACGGCTTCTTTTCAGGAGTGAGATGAGACATTTTATTGTCTTCACTCCCCTGAGTGGTACCCACTGAAGCAGGGGTACCACAGGCACTTTCCTTACGATGGCTTACGCCATCGTCGTCACCTTGCACAGAGACACGTGCAGGTGACCGTACGGGAGATCGTACGGGCGATGAGGGATCATCCTCGTCGTCGGATCCAAATAGACTGTTTACTCGTCTATCAAAATGAGCCCTCTCATTCGAAGGCTCATAGTCAGCCGCCTGACGTATATCAGGCGACTGTTCCATTCGCCCCGAGTCAGCCATTTCATCCGACTCGCATTCGTAGTTGACCTCCAAAGAGGGGTCGTATACACGTCGTGAATCACCACGTGCACTCGCAACATCAAGTGTTGTGCGAGTAGAAGACACTACGGCAGACGTTCCGTCTGCCGCAAGAGATAACATGCGTCACCCGCGGGTGCACGAACCGCAGCCGAAGGCGCAACACTATCGTCACCCCGCATGAGTTGATCCTTCACGCGATGGAATTTAAAATGATGGACCTGAGCAATGGAGTGGTCCCATAACGACCACTCCATCCAATAACATTCAGAGTGATTGTCGTTTAAGGGAGGGGTGATGTAACGGGGTGTATCGCTACATGAAATTAACACTCAAAGGTTGTTAATTAATATATTACCTAAAAGGTATATAATATTTGGAGGATACTACTTTATATAGTAATATTCAGAATTCTTATCCATAAATAGGTATAGACCATTATAGCTGTTTATTCCGCAGACTAATCAGCTCTAGGAGTAACAGTTACAAATAAGATAGAGATAAGAATTCATTTACATGTTTACTATTAGATTATAATTAAGTTAGCATTTACAAAGATAGAACAAGAGACACTTAATTATATTTAATACAGTTTTCATGTTACTCTCTTAAGATAATTACCTTAAGAGAAGTCTTCTTCTGCACGTATAGTGTACGTGAAATAACGTAGGGCACCACTCGCAACAGAAGCAGTGCGAAGTGGACTTGTACTGAAGCGGTACAAGTCGTAGTGCCCCGTTACAGCAAGAAGATATTTACCACACGAGGCATCTCTCGCCACTAAAAGAAATGCATCATGAACTTCGTTCGAAATCAAAATAAAGCTGAGAATACCTGCTCGTATCGGTTTTGCATTCTCAACGAGAGAATTCACGAAGAAATGCTTTCGTTATTGGGAAATCAGACACTTACCAAGTTGCAAATGATGACTGGCGATCATTATCAGCAGTGCGAACCAGAGTTAGCCGCATATTGCTGCCAATGTGAAAATGATATACCTATTGCTAAACGTCATTTATGTCGACAATGTTTCTGGAGTAAGGGGTTTGAAGAAGAGATTTCTAATCAGTCCGTTGCCGACACGATGACCTAAAGTTTGTAAGCCTACCGTCCATGTTGTCTGAAGCTAAACAAGCGTCACATGGTGTGTGGACGATATTCAGAGCAGCCTAAGAAACATCTTACAGAAAGGAAAGATGAGTCTGCGGCATGGAATGATTTCTGAACGCCAAGAAATTCGACACTTGATGTCAATATATGTCTTTAATAAAAAAGGAATTACACACATCTGGTATCAAGAAAAACGTAATATTCAAGAGTACACAGGACCCACTCTGTCTCATAGTATTCGTTTCTAGCAAGTCGATGGTATATTACATCTCAGAGTAACGAACAGTGAGTAAACCTAAAGTACGTGTTGTTGAGGTGTCGACATCGATCTCCTCGATGAAATTCTACTATTGTTAGAATGCTGCACTAGCTTTCGGTACTTGCTCTAGTTGACCATTGACCAAGTCCGAGACTTCAAGAACAGCCTGGGCCTTTATTTTTTTAGCCTTTTTCATGGCATTTTCGTGGGTAAGGCGCTGTAAAGAAGGTCCCACTTGACGAGCAGATGAGAAAAGCGCAATGGTCGCTCAAATGAAAAGAGAAAGCTACCCAGAAAATACCACCCAGGAGACGACAAAAGTCAATGTCACAGGGGCGGAAAAGTCGGAGCTTGGGGCGTAATGAGGTGTGGAATACGATGACACTTGTGACCATAGGTGGTCGAGAAGTCGATAGTAGTGGGATACAGAGATTCAATTTTGACGAAGTTCTCTTATTGGAACCCCGCACCCCTCATTACACTATGGGGAATTTCGGCTACAGGGCCTCCTCCCACCCAACTATCTCGCACCTTCGGTGCGGGTTGGCAGGGCGGCCATCCATTGGATGGTTGCTCGTCTGCTTTATAGCCTATCTCCGGCGATGTGTCATCGTACCGCCCTCCGCGGGTATCGATCCACGTACCTCCCGGTCCCAGTTCCAGTGCTTAACCACTCGGCCACTGAGGTCGGTAGTAGTGGGATACAGAGATTCAATTTTGACGAAGTTCTCTTATTGGAACCCCGCACCCCTCATTACACTATGGGGAATTTCGGCTACAGGGCCTCCTCCCACCCAACTATCACACACCTTCGGTGCGGGTTGGCAGGGCGGCCATCCATTGGATGGTTGCTCGTCTGCTTTTTAGCCTATCTCCGGCGATGTGTCATCGTACCGCCCTCCGCGGGTATCGATCCACTTACCTCCCGGTCCCAGTTCCAGTGCTTAACCACTCGGCCACTGAGGTCGGTGTAGTGGGATACAGAGCACATTTGTAATGTGGCACTACGACTTGTACCGTTTCAGTACAAGTCCACTTCGCACTGCTTCAGTTGCGAGTGGTGCCTTACGTTATTTCACGTACACTGTACGTGCAGAGGAAGACTTCTCTTAAGGTTATTAGCTTAAGAGGGTAAAATGAAAACTGTATTAAATATAATTAAGTGTCTCTTGTTCTATCTTTGTAAATGCCAACTTAATTATAATCTAATACTAAACATGTAAATGAATTCTTATCTCTATCTTATCTGTAACTCTCTCTTTGATTACTCCTACAGCTGATTAGTCTGCGGAATAAATAGGTATAAATGGTCTATACCTATTTATGGATAAGAATTCTGAATATTACTATATAAAGTAATATCCT
>NC_090624.1:562836-566383 GCF_004359215.1 Bremia lactucae | reverse complement strand
CTTTGATTACTCCTACACTTGATTAGTCTGCGGAATAAATAGGTATAATGGTCTATACCTATTTATGAATAAGAATTTTGAATATTTCTATATAAAGTAATATCCTCCAAATATTATCTACCTTTTAGATAATATATTAATTAAAAACCTTTGAGTGTTAATTTCATTTAACGATACAAGACGAGTGGCGGTACAGCAAATCTCTGCGTATATTGGCGCAGTTTTAAGTCAACACATGGACTATGCGACCGTCCGAAAGCCCATGCAATGCATGTCAAACGTATGCTGCGATGCTTGTACGCTCGTTTGCGTTCCACGAGAACAGCTTCACATAGTCGGCACGTTCGGATCTTGTCTCTCGAGTATTCGTCAGCCCGCAAGAACGAAATCGCACTCCCCGTTACAACATTGGTATCAAACAAAGGCTTCCCACTTAAAGCTGCTCGTCCAAATGATCCCATGACCCATTAATGCTGTAGAGACTGGAATTTGACTCAGAGCTGAGCCTGCGCTCGCTAGTCGATCCCGATTGTGTATTGGCTTCTTAATCGTACACGTAAATTGTCCACCCGTCGACATCAAGAGCTTGTTGCAAGATGCCGAACAAAATACTAAAATGCCTTCACTTGTGTTATTATTGCCTGTGCGACTACTGGACCTACTAATACGAGAGAAAGGATATGCTTCATAGTCGAAACCATCGACGTCTCTTTGGCCCACGCACTCCTCAGCCACTTAATTCATGAAAATATCATCCAACTCTCGTCGTTCACAAGTGCTTCCCTCAGGTCCCCATCCATGACATTCGTGGTCGGCGTAATGAAATCGATCATTCGATCTTCCTCACCGATACTGGGTAGTGCGCCTTCTGGAAAATCAACTTTCCTCGACAGCGTACGGGCCTTCTCGCCAGCATCAAAGCGGCTCGTAGCCGAGTAAAATTCATCCTGTGCCATTTCCTTCATGTGCTATGAGTAATTGTAGCCATCTCTCAGCAGACCATTTTCATCTATAAGGTCTTCAGCTTCCTCACCATCAAAAACAAACTTTTCGTACGGGGAAGTCGGACTTGCTCTGCTCACCTTTAACTTGAGGAATGTATAGACCCAACTAATGATTTTGCTAAAGGGAATGCCTAGACCCAGCAGCAAACGGTATTATGTTTAGCTAATCAAAATAACTCAATTTTAGATCGGGTAGGTTTAGCAAAAACCTTGGTTTTGGGTCAAGCCATTCCCTAAATTAAAAATCGTACTTTTTCGAAAGTTGCAGTGATGGTATTTGACCGCTCGTATTTAATTAATTGCTATCCGTATTCATGTTAGCGGCGAATTGATAATGACCAAACGTTTACGCTCTAGTGAATCCTTAAATGCGCTTCCCGCGAAAGCTCCAAAAGCCTCAGTAGCTTGCAAGTACTGCAAGAAGATATTCACCACACGAGGTATCTCTCGCCATCAAAAGAAATGCATCATGAGCTTCGTTGGCAATCAAAATAATACTGAGAAGGCCTGCTCGTATCGGTTTTGCATTCTCAACGAGAGAATTCACGAAGAAGTTCTTTCGTTTTTGGGAAATCAGACTCTGACCAAGTTGCAAATGATGACTGGCGATCATTATCAGCAGTGCGAACCAGAGTTAGCCGCATATTGCTGCAAATGTGAAAATGATAACCCTGTTGCTATACGTCATTCATGTCGAAAATGTCTCGGGGGTTACGGGCATAGTCTGTACGTCACGCGAATAACGGCAAGACAATATGGCTTCACGGGGAAGCTTTCTGAAGTTTATGAATCAGAAAGGCACAACAGTTGTATCCAAAATAAGTGGTGTGAGTGGGGTCATCTCGAATCGTACATGCTTCGAACTTTTGGGTCAAAAATGGCATGGCTTCGACATATTGCAAGGTTGAATACTCGAAGAGATAAAAAACATTTTTTTCGAAGTCTACAATCAAAAGTTGGGCCGGAGGTTGCAGCTATTATAAAACGGGCGAAGTTTAGAAAAAAGAGTATGGCCGAGTTGTACAAATGCCGTGCGCGCTGCTTTAGAATGAAAGCAATAATGGAAGAACGGGGTTTTTCATTCGAACCAATCTCCGATTCGTGCAAAAATTACATTACAGACGGGATTGGTAGTGTCGAAGAAGTGATTCAGTCCGTTGCCGACACGATGACCTAAAGTTTGTAAGTCTACCGTCCATGTTGTCTGAAGCTAACAAGCGTCACATGATTGCTGGATGACATTTAGAACAGCCTAAGGAATATATATTACACATAGGAAAGATGAGCATGTGGCATGGAACGATTTCTAAAGGCCAAATAATTTGACAATGTTAATATTTGTTATTTGATAAAAAAGAAATTTCACACTATGTTATATATTTTTAATAAAACAAGCCATCCGTCTTCATGTTAGCGGCGAATTGATAATGACCAAACGTTTGTGCTCTAGTGAATCCTCAAATGCGCTTCCCGTGAAAGCTCCAAAAGCCTCAGTAGCTTGCAAGTTTTGCAAGTGTAACGGGGTGTATCGTTACATGAAATTAACACTCAAAGGTTATTAGTTAATAAATTATCTAAAAGGTAGATAATATTTGGAGGATATTACTTTATATAGTAATGTCCTGAATTCTTATCCATTAATAGGTATAGGCCATTACATCTATTTATTCCGCAGACAAATCAGCTGTAGAAGTAATCAAAGAGAGTTACAAGATAAGATAGAGATAAGAACTCATTTACATGTTTCGTATTAGGTTATAGTTAAGTCAGCATTTACAGAGATAGATTAAAAGACACTTAACTATATTAATACAGTTTTCATTTTACCCTCTTAAGTTAACTTGTCTTAAGGGAAGTCTTCCTCTGCACGTACAGTGTACGTGAAATAACGTAGGGCACCACTCGCAACTGAAGCAGTGCGAAGTGGACTTGTCCGGAAGCAGTACAAGTCGTAGTGCCCCTTGTACACCTGGTAGCACTTTGTAGTCCGTCCAAGGACCACATTTCCCACATCTAACATCGACTTGCTAGATGATAGTGGGAATACGCATCACGTTTCCCCTGAAAGCTACTCCTTTCTAAGTGACATAGAAAGGAGTGCGGTTGAACAAATAAATTCGACCGTGGAAAACGGTGCAATCCTGGCATTACTGCCCAACTTAGACAGAGATGCCCCTCATCCAACTATTGCCAAGTTCATACAACATGAACTTGACGAGATGAAGGAAAAGTAGCCTTGCTGAATCAGCAAGGCTCTCAACAGGCGGAACTGTTGAGATTACAACAGGTACAGACCCCTGTACCTGGGATGACGCAAACGCGTCGTCCCGAAACTTTAAAGATTGACATCTCTAAGTATAGGGGAGTCGAAGAAGACTCCCTCTTGAGATGGTTTGTCGAGTTAGACGATGCCATAAGGGCACGTCACATCATCGACGAGCAAATGCAAATCGCATTCGCTCAATCAAATCTGGCAGGTCGTGCCAAAACTTGGGCATTGGGCCTTAAGTTGCGCGACCCATACGTCTTTGGGTCGCTAGAGG
>NC_090624.1:541100-555793 GCF_004359215.1 Bremia lactucae | reverse complement strand
CGATTCGCGTTAAGTTTTTGAAGCCAAGCTTCGCGTCCAATGTCTTTAACATTGCGAATGAACGCACTCCAAGCTTGCATAAGCGAGACTTTATCTCGCTTATTATTGCCACTAAACCATCGATGCTTTAGAAAAGCATCGAGATAGAAATCTTCCTCAGCGCGAAAGTTCTTCGCGCTGGGATCAAGGCCATGTAGCTTTGTCGCAATAAATAAAGGATATTTATTGTGAGGAGTAGTTTCTCCAGACAAGCTATTAATGAGCCTTTCTGGCAAAAGCCACGGCTTCTTTTCAGGGGCGAGATGAGATATTTTACTGTCTTCACTCCCCTGAGTGGTATCCACTGAAGCAGGGGTACCACGAGGACTTTTCTTACGGTGGCTTACGCCACCGTCGTCACCTTGCACAGAGACATGTGCAGGTGACCGTATGGGAGACCGTACAAAAGATCGTACGGGCGATGAGGGATCATCCTCATCGTCGGATCCAAATAGACTGTTCACACGTCTATCAGAATGAGCCCTCTCATTCGAAGGCTCATAGTCAGCCGCCTGACGGGTATCAGGCGACTGTTCCATCCTCCCCGAGTCGGCCACTTCGTCCGACTCGCACTCGTAGTCGACCTCCAAAGAGGGGTCGTATTCACGTGGTGAATCACCACGTGCACTCGCAACACCAAGTGTTGTGCGAGTGGAAGACACTACGGTAGACGGAACGTCTACCGCAAGAGATAGCAATGCGTCACCCGCGGCTGCACGAACCGCAGCCGAAGGCTCAACACTATTATCACCCCGCATGAATTGTTCCTTCATGCGATGGAATTTAAAATGATGGATCTGACCAATCAAAAACATTTTAAAAATTAAGTGGTCATTTAGCGACCACTCCATCTAATGACATTCAGAGTGATTGTCGTTTAAGGGAGGGGTGATGTAACGGGGTGTATCGTTACATGAAATTAACACTTAAAGGTTGTAAATTAATAAATACCTAAAAGGTAGATAATATTTGGAGGATATTACTTTATATAGTAATATCCATAATTCTTATCCATAAATAGGTATAGGCCATTATGTCTATTTATTCCGCAGACTAATCAGCTGTAGAAGTAATCAAAGAGAGTTACAAGATAAGATAGATAAGAATTCATTTACATGTTTAGTATTAGTTTATAGTTAAGTCAACATTTACAAAGATAGATTAAGAGATACTTAAATATATTAATACAGTTTTCATTTTACGTTCTTAAGTTAACTTGTCTTAAGAAGAGTCTTCCTCTATACGTACATTGTACGTCATCTAACGGAAGGCACCACTCACAACTGAAGCAGTGTGAAGTGGATTTGTACTGAAACAGTACAAGTCGCAGTGCCCCGTTACAGTTATCGAGACGATATGCAGATATTTTTATGTTGGTGACTTAGTTAGGCAGTATGTGAAGAATCCACCTACTACGAAATTAAGCGTCTTCTTGAAGACGAAGCTGTGGCCTTGCTCCTTAACCTTTGCAACGGCCATAAAGAAATCGAATCGGGCTTAGTTTGCCGACACCGATAAAATCCAGCTCGGTGTTTTGTAGTATGAGCTATTCTTAGTATGACGCTTGCACGGCAGTATAAGATGGACCGTCCAAAGACTAAAAACTTATTTTGATCCTGAAATTTGAATAAGCTGGATGACAACGAGGCTTGAGGTCAGCATACGGCGAGTGCTGACTTCGTCGCATAAGTTTTTTGAAGGCCAGATTGGAATGATGAGCTTGTGACGCAACGTGCGAACCCGGCAGTCTACCCAATACCTCGCGATAAGGCAGGCCTCCCGTTGGCGCAATGTTGTTTACTCTGAACACTGATAAACAGCATGCGAACATAGCCGAATTCATACAACAAGAACTCGACAGAACAGAGGAAAAGGTAGCATTGCTTGACCAGCAAGGCTCTCAAAACGCGGAGGGGTTATGATATTATGGTGCTCAACAGTTAGAGCCGTTGAGACAGCAGCATTTACATGCTGCTAGCGGCCCGACGCATTCGCGTCGACCCGTCAGCTCAATGGTATAAATCTCTAAGTTTAGGGCAGTCAAAGTCGACAACTTTCAAAATAATTCGTCGAACTAGACGACGCCATAGAAGCTCGCCGAATCGATGACGATGCAACGAAGAAAAATTTGGCATGTCCAACCTAGCTGGACGTATCAAATCTTGGGTCTTACAGCTTTAGCTTCATTACCCATTCGTTTTCAGGTCGTATGAGGTCTTTAAGACCCGGCTCAGGCAAACATTTGAATCGCGACTGACGAATCTAGGCTTGAGCTGACCTCCTAGTTTTGAAGCAGCGCAAGCGTTATCTTCACGCTTACGCCCAACATAAACTATACTTGGTCAGTGCCTCGTGGAGGGTCACCTTATTGATCCGTAAGTATCTTGCAGACGATCCTGTCAAGATCCACCTGTTATGGCTCGGAAACTATTAACGCTAGACTTAGCGATTTCTGTAGCGGAACAGAAGGACTTCATTTATCAACAGAATTTCGTCTACGCTGGAGCTTGTCGTCCTCCGAGACGACAAAAGAAACGGAGGTCCAGAACTATGACCTCTCGTATGTGAAGAGCGAGAAACCTTGCTCTTCAAGTCGCAAACGATCGAAAAATGCAATCGATGTCAAAAGACGGGCCACTACGCTTTTTAGTGTAGTGTTTCACGCTCAGTGCCTAAGAACACTGAGCGAAACGATCGACCTCCCGCTAGGAACACCTGATGACGCGGATCTGACGCTGCTGCAAAATCGCAACGACGAGGCGGATCGTAAAAAAAACGGTCGGGGTCACTATGTGGGGAGCGCCTTGCTGAACCAGCAAAGTCAAATGAATTTTTCAGGCCTTTTGACGAAAGTTGCTCCTCACATACAAAAATTGTGTGTAAGTGACCTTCGACGCTGCCTGTGCTTTTGCGATGCCGTCGGGATTTAACTCCACATATTCACACCGAGGTCTTGTGCAGTCGTGCAAACGACCGAACTCCACCCCGATCACTCACAGGACATTCACACGCTTAAAGACGATCTAAGACGTTCCTGGGATGGCCACCTGATGAACGAGAGGCAGACATCGTCACGCCTTGATGCTGCCAGTTTATGCATGGCTCGTACTTTTCTTGTCAAGGTGATAATCCAAAGATGATATCAAATTTGTCATCCAAATCTAGTACGATGAAATCATCATCGTACTGCTTACCCTTTAACGTGTATCGGATACCAACTACACGTTTCTTAACTATAACAGAGGTACCTATCACTAGACGCAGTGTCATCCGCGTTAGAGGTATATTAAGCGCAATGAATTTGAGTCTGCGATCTTCTAGCGATTCGCGTCGAGTAAAATTGTTCGACGCCCCACAATCGACCAAGGACTTTAGTGGCAATTTATTTGCCACTATATTTTCTAAGGTGATGAGGTTAACCTCCACCATTGTGGTGTGGTCATAGAGAACTAGGACATTTAATGTGTAAGTAAGCAACGGATCAAGCGTAGGCGCTTATACACTGGCCGATATTCGATCGGCACTGGTATTTTGTGAGAACGAATGGATTCTCAGCAGCTCATCGATGGACAAAAGTGTCAGCGATTTTCATAGCCGTTTGGAATGATGCATAGTGAATTTGGAAGACTTTAACTCCGCCACGCCCGTACAAAGACCTTGTCTAAAAACGGTGACTAATACAGCCTCTACTACGATTAAGCTTCATAGCAGCAATTGGAGTTCAAGCTCTTAAACATAGTCCGCCAAATCTGTCCATCTTGACGGGTGGCTAAGAAGCGTGAGCGCACGCAGTAAGCCTATTGAATGGGGGCAAAGGCGCAAGAACAATTGGTGTTTCAGCGTGTTCCTCGTGGAAAAAGTGACGTTTTATGATGTGCTACATTGCGAGTACCCAATTTCGGGCTCTGCCACCGAGGCTACAGATGATCAGGCCAACTCACTATTGCTTTAATCAGAGAATAGCCGATTTCATGGCCATTTCCACATATGTAATCTCAATTAGGAGGCTTTATCCTTCTTTGCTCACACTTTGGACAAGAGGGCGAGTCTTAGTCTCATTCTCGGGTATGCAGTAGGAATGGATGCTGCCAAATGACCATGGACCAGTTCAACAGCGGTGTTTAGAGGCGTTGAGCCGTGCACTAATGACCTCTGGGCTCTGAGCCAGGATTTTATTCGTTTGCTCATCCCAACTAAAGCTTTAAATGATCCAGATGCGAAGGTTTGAGCCTCTGAAAGGTTTGGGAGTCGAATCATCCTCATAGAGGACCAGTAAATAAGAACTCAGGTGTAGCTTGACTAGAAGTGCGACAAATTAAAGCGAAGCTATCTGACTAATTATACCAGAGGAAGACTTCGAGGCTCAAAAAGGCCGCTAAGTTCTATGACGCAAATAATCGCTTAGATAGTCGTACAAGCTCGCAAAGTTGATTATTCCTGGTTCAATGTACTTAGCGATTCTAGAATTCATGTGGCATTTAGCGCCAAATGTTCGCTCCTTGAGAAGACTTCGAATTCAACTTGTAGAGATGGCAGCCCAAGCCTTATAAAGGCACAGAACGCATTTAGGTAAAAAAGAACATATGTTAGTGTATTTTTTTTCTTATATTGTATGTAGCTTACTGTAACTATCTTAATATATATTCGACAACCGGATCTCTATCTCGTGGTTGACAGGTGTATTCCTCAGAAATTAACATAAGTTGAATGATATTGCCTATAAAAACAAATGGAGTTTAATACCGTTAGTGCTAATCACACCCCATTCGAGGTGACTAACTGAAGTGTAACCCGTTACAGCAATGCAATGAAAATTTAAAAATCATTACTGAGCCATGCTAACGTGTGGTCATGCGAATAGCTCCCCGCATCTCCCAACGTACCCACCTAACGACAAAACGATTTGATATTCAGCTTCATTTTGTTCCTATAGAGCGCACGGCTACTCTTAAGGGACCCCTTTCGCTAGCACTGCTTCAGTTATTGCCAACCTGCACTGATAATAGTGAAGGTGAGGTGCATTCGAGTAATTCACGTAGACGACGCGCAAAGGAAGCACGCTTCAAGCTGCTAAGAATCCTTTGCAACTACTAAGAAGGCTTTATGAAGGGGAAATATTCTCTGTATACTAAGCCTTCTCAGTAAATCCGTACTGATATATTAAGTTCCTACGTAACATCTTATTATTAAGAAGCTATGTATCGTTAATTATTGTGAACCGCTCATTCGTGCGTCTAGCACCAATTGGCGGGTTGATTTGTTCATAAAATAACCAATGAACAAAATTATTGCATTTTGCTACAATATTACCAAATACTATAATATTAGAAATATTAAGTAAACTTTTTTAAGTTTACAGTATAATACTTCTTCATTTTCTTTTTTAAGAGACTAATATTACTTTTACTTTCTTAGAATAATATTTATGCAACGGACAGCGCAATGGAATCATTAGTTTCCAGGTAGAGCGAGAAGCCTGAGGACAACGTATAGATTTTAGTGTACTTTTTCAAAAATAACACGATTATATTGTCATGATAGGCCGTTGATAACGCAAATGAACCTCACAGCAATTTGTTATTACTAACCATTTAAAACATCGAATAGAAAACAACTTAATATCAATTAATTGTGCGTAATTAGTTATTTTAGATCATGCTTACAGCTTTATATACTTTTGGCGCGGTGCTTATACGCTTAAACCAATCACAGGACACTTTCTTCTCTACCAATCAAACCTCCTTCATGTGGACCACCAATATGCAAAGATTGGCTCCAAAAACAACTCATTCTTTGATTCAGTGGAGCGACAGCTGAGAAACGGATCAAGATGGTTGCTTCTAAGAAGTCGGTAGGGTCCAAAGAATGCATTGACATAGTGTAATGCCCATCTGCTGGACGAGGCCGTATCGGAGCATATTGTCACGCTGGCGATAGTACCGCTTCTTTGTCTCCTGCGAAGTCGGATGGGTATTATTCGATGGAGGAACGAAATTCTAATCACTTTTTCATATTTGCATTGGAATTACGTAGAAAAAGTCCTCGGACAACATCAACTCGCGTCTGCAGTTGGTGATGCGCTCTGGTAAGGTCGCTTTGGGGTACAAGCAGACGCTTAAGAACTTGCGCAGTGGGAAGGCCAAGCTTATTATCATGGCCTCGAACACGCCTCCGCTNGGGCACCCCGTGTAGTTAGTAAACATGATCCAGGAACAAGAGAGCTGCCTCCTTGCCTGTGACCGATGTCTTACATGATGCTTAAAATGCACCATCTTGGTCAGTCTGTCTACAAAGACGACTAGCCCTGTCCGACCCTTATGATCGGGCGGCATGCCAAACATGAAGTCCTGACTTAATGGCTTCCAACAGTTGGTTGGAATCGATAGTGGCTTCAGTGGCGCACTGCAGGACAGTGCAGGCTTAATGCTGACACTGTTTGCAAGAGCGAATATAGTTGGCCACCCATCTATATAGGTGTGGCCACCAAAATTCCTCGGACACTCATTAGATGGCGCATCATCGAGCTCGTGAAGGATCATCAGCTTGAGATCTCTGTCAAGAGGCACATGAATTTTCAAGGAATCGCACAGTTACAGCTGATTCCATAACATGCCATCGCTGTAGCTAAAGCGATTTGGCTTAGCTTTCAGATGCGACGGGAGGGTTACCTTTCGTCCACCAAATTGATCCAACAGTAGACGACAGTGGCCCTCCTGACTGTAGCTCTCTCTTTTATTTCAGAGGCTTATGAGCTCATCCGTGGTATGCCTTCATGACTGCCAACGTTGACGGCCGTAATTGTGCCTTAGCACTAGACACACTTTCCTCGTGTCTTGCCCCGCAGTCTGGTCTGCGCGATAAGCGTCAGCCAGCTCATTCGTCTTACCCGGCTCATCTTCAACTTTGAAACTAAATTCAGTGAAAAATGTAAGCCATCTTGCCATTCTAGACGAGAGTTGCGGTGAGATTATAGCGCTCCGCAGTAATGCGTGATCCGTGTATACCACAAATAATTCGGTGCGCAACAGGTGCACTCGATACTTAAGAAGAGCAACTTTATCGAAAGTAGTTCCTTGTCATCCACATAGTAATTCAAATCTGCGGTTTTTAAAAGCCGGGACTGATAAGAAATGACACGATTAACACCGTCATCATCCTTTTACATAAGCGCGCTGCCGATTGCTAAATTGCTTGCATCGCAGACGACGCTAAAGGGCTTATCCGCGTCTGACAATGCCAAGACCGGTGCCTCAACAAGGGATTGCTTTACTGATGTGAACGCATCTTCTTGTTCTGTAAGCAAACCCATTCTGTGTCCTTTCTAAGGAGATCAGATAATGGTTTAGTTCGCTCAGCATTATTTCTGTTATGCTTACGCAAGTAATTGGCGAGCCCTAGGAATTGGCGCAAATCCTTCACATGCTGTGGGATTGGCCATTCCTTTACTGATTTTACCTTGTATGAGTCTGCTCGAACACCATTTGTACTTACGATGCAGCCCAGCACAAGAATCTCGGGGACCCCCCTATGACGCACTTTTGCAGGTTGGTTTACAATTTAACGTCCTTTAAAGTCTGCAACACAGCGTCTAAATGACGCTTGTGCGACTCAATTGCGCTCACTACATCCTCGGCCCTACTATGCATGAATACATCGTCAAAGTAATGAGGCGCGTAGGCACGGTGCTGACGCATCACGTGAGCCACCACTCGGTTGAATGTCGCTGGTGCGTTTTTCAAACCTTGGGGCATCACAAGCCACTCCCAAAGCATGCTGCTTGGGGTGCTTACTGCCGTTTTGGCTACATCGGACTCTCTCATGAGTACCTGATAGTACCCATCCATCAAATCCAACGCGGAAAAGATAGCTGACTTTCCCATGGAGTTCAACAAGACATCTTTCCGCGGGATTGGCGTTTGCACCGGTATAATCGCCTTGTTCACCTTATTGTAAACATGAACCACGCGCCATTCACCTGTGGCTTTACACACACAAAACGTCGGGCTGCAGCAAGGCGATTTGCTCTCACGCACGTGTCTCGCCTTGGATCGCTCGTCGAAGAACTCATCGATAAAATCGACTTGTTCTTTCGGCAACGGCCATTGCCTGGTCACACAATCCTTGGTGCCAGGTTTGAGGTCTATCTCGTGCCCGATGCCCCTATCTGCTGGTAGGCGGCTCGGCACTTCTTCTGGGAAAACATCGCGATGTTTCCACAGAACCTCAAAGATCGGACTGTCTCTCAAGGCATCCCAGCCTTGAGCAGCGAACACGTAATTTTTGTTCGTTTCTAGGACGCTCTCGTCCATTGTAGACGACGAGCAACAGCCCGCTAAGTTTTTTTCTGGAACTGGTATGACTATTTCGTAGATCTTTCCTTCCTTTAATTCGGCAAAGAACAGATCCACGACATCTTCGGTAGTTTTACTCTCTCCTCAGCAGATTTAAAGACTTTCCGGAGCACCTCAACTGAGGTGCCTCCGCAATTACGTCTTTGACGGCCTCGAACACCTCGTTCGAAGGCTCGTCCTCTTTAATAGGAACTGATCCAAAGGTCACTCGTTTAGACGTGCCTTTGATCGTCTAAGCTGTCGGGTTCTCGTTCTTCGAGTCACCACGACCTTTGACTGGGAGGCAGGTGCCGTTGCTCGCCTGGCTAACGCACCCCTTCCAACCACACCAGGCTCTAGGCACTGTGCTGGTTCATGCAACGCTTGACTTCCTGGCAGCTCGCCGTCTACTGCCACAGGCTCTCGGCTCTGTGCGGACTATGGGACGCATTGGGACGCATTACTTCCTTTGATTACCCTTTTCATTACCCCAGTCTCCACGAGCTGGGTAGGGATTGGTGATGACATCCCGTCAATACCCCCTCAATTGTGATCGACACGACATCGGTTGCATTCGCCTCTCGCAGGAGCACATCCTTTCCGATGTCCTGTGCAGAGTAAGCAACTGTGCGTGTATGCCAGTCTATCCATCGTTGGTATTTTGCCAACCATTACATGCCTTGGATGAAGTCATACGGACTCTCAATACCTAGCACTCACTGTAAACTTCTCCTTACAAGAGAAGTCATAAAAAGCTGAAAGCGATCTACCTGATCTCCCTCAGACTTAACGAGCGCGCCTTTCTCTACACGAACGGTGGCTTCTTCTCGCTTGCCATCCTGGCAACGACTCAAACATCGCCGGTCTCTTTCTTAGAGCTGCGAGCGATACAAAATTCTGTGATGCACCCGAATCCACTAGGAGGGTCATCACCTGGTCATAGCCTCGTACTTGAGCGCTATGGACCAGCAGGGCTGACGCTCGAAATTTCGAGACCTGATGGACTATGCTACCCATTTGTTCCACAACTCTAAACTCAGGGGTAGCTTTAGAGTCCGCGTCAGAAGGGCACCCGCCTCTACTGCGCTCCTGCATTTCCCGATCCCTTAGTGGTCGATGCAAAACTCATGCGTCTCGCACGCTGGTTCTTGCCATCGCCTTTTGGGAAGAAGGTCCTCTTGCTATGCATCTTTGCCCCAGCAGGAACCCTGGCATAGCAGCGAGCCATCATATGGCCACGCTTGCCGCATTATAGTAGAGAACGTCTGCATTATTCTACTCCATGGGAGTGGCATCTGAACTCTCGGCCTACGGCTTACACCAAGCTGTTGCCGAGGCACTGCTGTAGGATTGCGCCCCAACCAAGACAATTTGGAATGCCTCTTCCATCGTCGATGGCACCTTTCTAAAATGGGCCTGTCGAGATGAGCGATGCCGTAGTTCGTTCATAAACGAGGGCACCTTAATGTGCTCCGAAATCGGACCTAGGTAGTGGATGCCGACAGCGAGCGCATCTCTTGGACATACTCTTGCAAGGATCGCTTCGCCTGTCGCGCTCCAAAAAAGCGCGCCTGAAACGCCACCTGGTTGTTCGGCGGCTGGTACATGAAGCAAGCCGATTTTTTATATTCACCCATCAAAGAAAAGCCTTTCCGCCTGCCATAAGCGGCGAGTGAGCCCACTTTGAGGCCATACCGCGCAGATGCGACATTGCGAACGACACCATCCGTCCTCGATGAGCTGCGCCACACCGTATTGCTCCACGGCCAACAGGCAGTAGACAATCGTGTGCGCTGCAGCTCCATCAAAATTGGGCGGTACCATTCAAATGGGCCTCGGCTACTGCGGCCGGGTTGAGAGCATCTCAATCGTCCTGTTAAAAGTCTCGCTCTGAGCCTGCTCACGCCTCAGCTTATTCTAAGTCTGCGGACCCCGCCGCTGCATGGCTCTGTTCTCTGGACGCGGCTCTCAGCTGTGCGAGCACGAATCTCAAACTGCTCCAACTGAGCAGCACGTTGCTCAGAAGGACTGCACAAGAGCCTGACCAGGGCTTGTTCACCAAGTCCCCTGCGCCAAGTGCTCTGCCACCTCGCGATGATGTTCAGAGAGGTGGGGAAATGAGCCCAATCAATATTGAGGCTCATTCTCACAAACACACGCCGAGATGCGGGTCGTGGGAAGGAATTCAAGTGCTACCAAGTGTAGGCGGGCACGTCTTAACTCGGCCACGCTCTACTTAGCATACACACCCTAGGACAGCCAGGAAGATACTTGACTGTTTTCTCTATCGTTAACTGAGGTAGTTGGTGGGGGCCTATGCGACCTCACCCATCAAACTAAGTACCTTAGTACAAGTGTCGTCACGGGAGCGGTAATCCGGCTCCTCGTGCGCACTTACTAAGTAGGAAGTAGTTTTTTTAGACTGATTTGTATTTAATCGTATTAAATACAAATACCAATCAAAAATGTCATCTCTGTAGTAAACACTATTATGTATGACGAGCGTACATTTCTAGTTATCTCGCGTAACGGATGACGCTAAGTGTAACGGGGTGTATCGTTACATGAAATTAACACTTAAAGGTTGTTAATTAATATATTATCTAAAAGGTAGATAATATTTGAAGAATATTACTTTAGATAGTAATGTTTCATAAATAGGTATAGGCCATTATATCTATTTATCCCGCAGACTAATCATCTGTGGATGTAAACACAAGAGTGAGACAGATAACATAAGATAAGATTTCAGTTGCATGTTTAGGATTAGTTTATAATAAAGTTAGAGTTATTTTTTAACAGATAGAAAGAAGCGATACTTAATTATATTAAGACAGTTTTCATTTAACCCTCTTTAAGCTAGTTGCCTTAAGGAGAAGTCTCCCTCTGCACGTACTAGTGTACGTGAAATAACGTAAGGCACCACTCGCAACTGAAGCAGTGCGAAGTGGACTTGTACTGAAGCAGTACAAGTCGTAGTGCCCCGTTACACCTAATAGCACTTTGTAGTCCGTCCAAGGACCACATTTTCCACTCTAACATGAACATGTTAGATGATAGTGGGAATATGCATCACGTTTCCCGTGAAAGCTACTCCTTTCTAAATGACATAGAAAGGAGTGCGGTCGAACGAATGAGTTCGACCGTAGGAAACGATGCAATCGTGGCAATGCTGTCCAATTTGGACAGAGATGCCCTCCATTCAGCCATCGCCAAGTTCATACAACATGAACTTGACGAGATGAAGGAGAAGGTAGCCTTGCTGAATCAGCAAGGCTCTCAACAGGCAGAACTGTTGACGTTACAACATGTACAGACCCCTGTACCTGGGATGACGCAAACGCGTCATCCTGAGACCTTAAAGATTGACATCTCTAAGTATAGGGAAGTCGAAGAAGACTCCCTCTTGAGATGGTTTGTCGAGTCGGACGATGCCATACGGGCACGTCACATCGTCGACGAGCAAATGCAAGTCGCATTCGCTCAATCAAATCTAGAAGGTCGTGCCAAAACTTGGGCATTGGACCTTAAGTTGCGCGACCCATACGTCTTTGGGTCGCTAGAGGCTTTTAAAGCCCGGCTCAAAGAGACGTTTGAATCGCCAAGGGCTGAGTTCAGAGCTCGTTCAGAGCTTCTAAAACTCAAGCAAGGCAAGCGTGATGTTCACGCATATGCCCACCACATACGACTCTTAGCAAGTTGTAAAACAAATAACCCAGTTCATGAACACACGTTCATTACGGTGTTCATGCAAGGTCTTACGGGTGGTCCCGTAAAGACCCACCTGTTCCGCTTGGAACTGGATACGCTTGAAGAAGCAATATCCGATGCGGAACAGGAGGACTTTAGCTTGTGACAGGCTCAAGCTAGTTCGTCATCCTATCGTCCTCCAAGACGACACGAGTTAGGAGTTCCAGAACCCATGGACCTCTCTTACGTCGAAAGCGAGAGACCTCGCTTCTCGAGCAATAAGCGATTGCAGAAATGCCATCGCTGCCAAAAATTAGGACACTACGCTCATGAGTGTAGTGTCCCACGCCCAGCACCGAAAGGTACTAAACGTAATTTTGGACCGTATGCCAAAAAGGGCAACAGTCGCGGGTCCGACGTTGTTGCGAAATTGCAACAGCGAGGCAGGCCGCCAAAAAACGGTCGGAATCAGTAAGGGCGCAACGCCCTACTGATCCAGCAACCTCAAGAGAATTTGAAAATCTCTTTAATGAGTCGACACCATTGCCGTCACCTCATAGTAGTGATGCGGACAACGAGCTCATTAGGAATGATGATGTCGCATTATTGCCCATCCAAACTTCTTTAATGGCTCAAAACATGGAGACAGTAGCATTTACGAATGCTGTCTCGTCGTCTGCGCTGGATAGCACTGCGACAGGTAATAAGAGCGCTGCCCATAAAGGCGCAGCCGCTTCTCCGTTGGGTATAACCACAATGCCTTATGCTCAGACCATAATTCATAATGGTTCTGACATAGAGGATTCGGGGCCTAAAGCTCCGCCGACGACACGTGAACGTGCTCAGTCGGTGTCATAAGCCAGTCGTTTAGAACGTGGCTATGTGACGGGTGGCATTCCAAAGATGCCCACTTCATCTTAATGGCCTCGTTTAAACGGGCCAAGAGCGACGCTCCTAGAGCGCGCTTTTTTAGACGCACATAGATTTTATGGCGTCTTTTAATCACGGAGGGCTCAGGGAAAATCGCTTGGGCGTAATTTCCCGATCCCGGTCGTGTTGCGTTCTAATGAAACGCCCGACCAATACGAGGCGAAATTCCTGCGCCGCATTCATCCGCATTCCGATGCGATAAAACAGCGGTTGCAGCGAGTTAATTTCCCCCGCTTCCGTGTGAAAGAAATCATGGGCGGTATTGTACCCCCTTTTTCTTCTCACACCGCTACTTCTGCTAGTCCATTTGAAACTAGCGAAGAGGTCTCAGCTTGGGCTCCTTTTCATAGGCAGCTATCAAGCCGGGCACATCAATATGTTGGGTATCGGTCGGTTTCTAAGAGTCAAAACCCATCGGGGAACCGTTTCCATTGGACGAGGATCTGGTACCTTTGCCTCACTAAGCGGTGGGCAAGCAACCTTCCAACAAGGAAGCGTTGATTCCACCCGCATTTATCACTGCAGGCGGCGCCCGATAGGAGTGGCGATCTCGCCCACCTACTCGCGGCTGTCTTACCTTCGTCCGTTAAGTCACAGGCGTTGAGCGCTGCTGAACGACGTATTGCGGATCTCGAGGGTCAAGTCTCACGACTGACCTCGGATCTCGTTGATGTCCGAGCGAAGGCTCGTCAGGGTTATGAACGCTTGAAGACTCGCTTATCCCTTTTCGAACGGATAATGCTGAGGGATCCGCGTTACTCGCGTGATGGCCCTCGCTCTCCAAGTCCTGTTCGTGGAGGGAGGAGTCGGTCCGATATTTTTCGCCTTCACCGTCCCCCTCACCCGAACGGCGCTGGACTCACAGTCGGCGTCACCATCGGTCTCCTTATCCAGATGGGGATATGTGACCTCATTTGGGTCTACATACCGTCTCAGACGTCCCACGTAAAATACGGAGTGCGTCTTCATATACGGGGGAAGGGTGAGCGTATAATTTAGGTCTCCAACCTCTTCTACCACCGTAATGGGCCCAATGAAACGCGGCAACAACTTCGTACTACCTCCAGGTAGTACAGAAATTGCATTATTAGAAAGGGTAGCAGTACTTAATAGTACTTTTTCACTCAGTCTAAAGCGTTCATTATTTTTGCGACCATTTCGGCCCGCATATTATTTTTTCTTGTCCTCTGCGCTTGCCATTGCGTCACGGACTTTACGTGTGATGGCTAATCGCTCATCCTCAAAGCGTTGATCCTCGCTCACGCTTTTAGCATCAAACTCGCCTATGATACCGCCAAGCGGTCAATCATAAGGCGTCGTTTTATTGACCACTGCTGAACTGGCAGGGTCATTAAGGCAAGTTTCAGTCTTTGAGATGATACCCTCATGGGTCATCGTCATATTGACGAAACTATGTCCCTCTTTCGCACCGAGCATAGAGAGGGGCCCTCCCCCACTAAGACTCGGGCTGCGCACAAACGAGACTGGCGTCCGAGGATGGCGCAGTCCGTTAATATAAAACGGTGTCTCACCCGTACTGGCGTGGACACTGTTATTTATAGCGAACTCCACAAAGGGCAATTGCTTGCTCCACTCTTTGGGAGTTGCTATAGTGCGTAAGACATCCGCCACGACCCGATTGGCACGTTCTGTTTGGCCATCGGTCTGGGGATGATCTGCGGTCGACATGTGGAGCTTGCTACC
>NC_090624.1:523448-539670 GCF_004359215.1 Bremia lactucae | reverse complement strand
CCTTCCCCAGGGCGAAGAAAGGGAATAGACAACCCCTTTTACCCTCCTCGAGTTGTCAACACAACACGGACAGGGATCACCTCATGTGAGGCATGGAAGCCCAGCCTCACGTGACAATCGATGCAATTTATACTTTGCACCGGTTGGATATCGCTTCTCAAACTTAACGCGATTCACGTTAAGTTTTTTGAAGCCAGGCTTCGCCTCCAATGTGTTTGAAATTGCGAATGAACGTGACTTTATCTCGCTTATTGTTGCCACTAAACCATCGATGCTCATGAAAAGCATGGAGATAAAAATCTTCCTCAGCGCGAAAGTTTTTCGCTCTGGGATCAAGGCCATGTAGCTTTGCGCAATAAATAATGGATATTTATTGTGAGGAGTAGTCGGTGAGATGAGACAATTTACTGTCTTCACTCCCCTGAGTGGTATCCACTGAAGCAGGGGTACCACAAGAACTTTTATTACGATGGCTTACACCATCGTCATCATTTTGCACAGAAACAGGTGCAGGTGACCGTACGGGAGACGGAACGGGCGATGAGGGATCATCCTCATCGTCGGAACCAAATAGAATATTAACTCGTCTATCAGAATGAGCCCTCTCATTCGAAGGCTCATAGTCAGCCGCCTGACGTCTATCAGGCGACTGTTCTATTCTTCCCGAGTCGGCCATTTCGTCCGACTCCCATTCGTTGTCGACCTCTAAAGAGGGGTTGTATTCACATGGTGAATCACCACGTGCACTCGCAACATCTAGTGTTGTGCGAGTGGAAGATACTACGGCAGACATTCCGTCTGCCGGAAGAGATAACAGTGCGTCACCCTCGGCAGCAATCGCCCGCATGAGTTGATTCTTCATGCGATGGAATTTAAAATGATGGTTCTGCCCAATCAACATCGTTTTTAAATGATGTGGTCTCATAGTGACCACTCCATCCAATGACAGTCAAGGTGATTGTCGTTTAAGGGAGGGGTGATGTAATGGGGTGTATTGTTACATAAATTAATACTGAAGGTTGTAAATTAATATATTATCTAAAAGGTAGATAATATTTGGAGGATATTACTTTAAATAGTAATGTTCAGAAATCTTATCCATAAATAGGTATAGGCCATTATATCTATTTATCCCGCAGACTAATCAACTGTAGATGTAAACAAAAGAGACAGACAGATAAGGTAAGATTTCAATTGCATGTCTAGTATTAGTTTATAATTAAGTTAGAGTTAACAGATAAAAAGAAGAGATACTCAATTATATTAATACAGCTTTCATTTAAACCCTCTATAAGCTAGTTGGCTTAAAGAGAAGTCCTCCTCTGCACGTACTAGTGTACGTGAAATAACGTAAGGCACCACTCGCAATTGAAGCAGTGCAAAGTGGACTTGTACTGAAGCAGTACAAGTCGTAGTGCCCCGTTACATTTAGACTCTTACATTCAATCTCTCACAGATCAATGCGCGAGCCTAAGGAAGGCACTTAACCCTTAAAGATCAAAAAGGGGACTGCACTCTATTTGATTATATAATCTAAAACCTTACCCTAGCTAATGTAAAAATAGATTTCGGCCGCCAGATTTATATCTGAGGGCGACCACATTTGACACCCATACTTAATGGGATTATAGTAAATAACTATTTTAGAATACGATAAAAGGGATTTTACCCATAAAGGAAATGTAGCACAACAACGTTGTGTGCACCATTACATACAACGTTATTGAACAGATGAAACATTTATGATTTATAGAACCTTACCCATCAAGAGAAATATAAAAAAGGTAAATCGATTTCTGACACTATATTGAGTCGGAGGTAAAACACCTTCTAGAATTGGCTTAATAAAAAAGTAACATGACGAAAAATAAGTAGAATGGAGGTCACAATGCCACTCTATTGACCAGTCATGAGGTTCTTTCCCATTGACAACTTCAACGTATGAACACGCAAAACCAACTCATGGTCGCCATTGTTTAGGGTAGCGTCGTCATCGGCAACGCTGAGACCAAAGCGGGTGCCGCTGGATCGATAAAATCAGAGGTCGAAGCCGCAAAGGTAGCTGCAGTTTCTATGTCCGGCAGTGGCGTAAGTGGGCACGGAATTGACGCCGGTGCTGCCGAATTTGGAAGCACCGGCGCCACAGGCGTGGCGGGCATCAACGTGTCTGTATTTGGGCTTTCTGGTAGCGCGTTCACGAGGGCATCTTCAGCCGTAGTAATCGAACTCGAGGATTGCGAGTCCATAGTAGGTGCTTGAGAGAGCGAAACAACGGGACACGGCGTCGGGACATTACCGCACCCAATCGACTTTAAGACGCAGCCCCAAGTATTCCCGTTCACGACAGTACACCTGGCATCTTCCGGCGCAACGCAGGCGCTACCATTCCACGAAAAAAGGTAGTCGTAGCAGTCGGCAGTGGCCACATCGCCCTTCATCGGGCACGCCGTGCCGGCAGGCGACCCCCCGGCGCCGGCGCAAACGGCACCGCGGGAAGCCGGTGACGTGTACGTGGCGTCACGGCACAGCGACACGGGCGTGTCTTCGAGTGCCGACGCAGTGGCCACGGCCACGCAGAGAAGCACAGCAAATTTTGTCATCCTTGTTTAAAGTTGATACTTGAGTAGTACGCGGAGCTGAGTGGATGATTCCTGCGTGGAATGTAAAAGTGCAAGTGGAATTGTGGCCTTTAGTATGTTGCACCTGGCCCGTACAGTATTGGTAGCGAAAGGCAGGGTTGGCCCATCTGCTAGCTGACTCTTATGCTCTTCCCTCGATAAAATACGTGTCTTATTCAGAAGATAGCAGAAAACCTTTGGGTTTCTAAACTTGCTTAAAGGAGTGGCAAGGCGACTCTAACCGCAAATATGGGTGTTGCTTCGGTAGTGTTTAGCGCCAGGTAACTATTGTTTGTATTGCTTGCACACACGTGTTTTAAGCAAGAAGGACAGCGCATGCATTTCTATACTTTTTTGGGCACAGCTTTCCATATGAGCCAAATAAATCCTGAAATGCAGCTGGGTCTTTCAATAAGGTCAATTAGCTTATAAAATACAATTGCACCATGTCGGCAGCATGGTCAATAAACGATTCAAATTCCTTCGTACATAAAATATCACGATTAGTTCGGGACCGCAATCTTGTCCACCAATAAAAGAAACAGACCGCGCCTCTAAGTTCTCTGCTTAATATCCATGAACGCACGGCTGTGAGAGCAACGTTGTCTTTCGTGATCGCAAGATTGTATAGGCCACATTGTTCTATAGTTTTACGAAGCTTGTCTTGAATTCTGCATTCGATATTGAGCTTTGCGTGTTTTTGTTTTTAATTATACAGTGTCTGAAAACAGCTTCGCTTCGAATCAGCTCTCGCAGCGCAGGTTTGGGCTATACGGTAACTACTTGCGCAGCTGATTAAAGAAGAAAGCAACGCGCATATAAAGATCATTTGGAATTTGACATAATTTTGGCAGCGATGCCTTGAGTAGAAGCGACGCGTATATGGACTTATGTCTCCCATTTGTTTCTCTTTGTTAAGGAATTCAAATATTTCTGGTCTCACACGTGCTTATCATAGGAGAGCGGTATCCTTATGCTACTTGAATTCCTTTTGGTGGCCTGGACCGCTTAACAGCTAAATATATTGCGCACACGTCTAGTAAAAAAAGAGCAAGGTAGCTAATAAGGTGGCGTCGACTCTATGTCACGTCAAGTCAGCTCTCTCACCTTATCAGTTTCGTTCACTGACATCCAGCTTCGATGAAAACACCCGCAAAAACATCATGTGAATTCAAATGCAATATTATTTTCCAAAAGTACTGGCAATCTTATTAAACGAAAAGAGGCGATGGTTAAAATTTCTATGAATTATAATTATATCATCAGTACAATAACGTTTAAGACCTATGAAGATGTAAGCGTCGTTTTGTAAGCAATTTTCAAAAAGCCTTCTTTGGCTCAATTAAACTTCATCTGGATAAGCCGTTGTTGTAGGCGGGCGCTTATACCGCAGCTACGCTCTACTTAAGCACACACCTTGTAACGGGGTGTACCGTTACATAAGTATTATTTCCTATAAGATATATACTTAATATTATATCCTATGAGATAAAAAAGTAAAAATTATTATATATGTTAATTTTGACTTAAATAGCTCCAATATTTCCAAATTGGATAAAATTGATGCAATAAGACATTAGCTCTATTGATTGGTTGATTTAAGTCTTAATCAATCCCGCCAATCGTAATCAGACACGATTGTGCGGTGTGCAAGGAGGCGCCATAGCTAATTAGTTTTTAATATAATAAGTTTAGTAGTAGATAGAAGATCGTTGCGTAGGAAACTGAATATATAAATACAGTGTTACTTCTCCCTAACTCTTATTCTAATCCTTAAAATTACTTTTGGTAGCTAAAGCCCCTTTGCTACTTAGAACCTTCCTCTGTACTCTTGTGCACGTGAAGTTTCGAGGCACCTAACCTTCACTATAATCAGTGTATAGTCTACAAGTACTTACCAGTACAAGTGAAAGGTACCCTGTTACACCTGGTAGCACTTCGCAGTCCGCTCAGCGACCTACGCACGTTTCATCCATCATATACATGTTGGATGAAGAAGGAGGTAGCTTCTAGCCCTCAAGAAGGTTATCGCGCCACGCGTGAAGGTTTTACTCATTTGAGTGACCTTGAGTTAAACGAATAAGTTCAGTCGTTGGCGGGCTAGCCGCTGGCACCATGCGGTTGGCTCTGGGAAAAGATGAACAGCATGCGGTCATAGCCGACCTCATACAACACGAACTCGACGGGCCCGAGAGAAGGTAGACTTGCTTCACCAACAAGGCTCTCAACACGCGGAGGTGTTGTGAGAAAAGGATGCTCAACAGTTGGAACTGTTGAGACAGCAGCATGTAAATGCTTACTTGCGTGGACACTGATATTTATAGCGAACTCCACAAAGGGCAATTGCTTGCTCCACTCTTTGGGAGTTGCTATAGTGCGCAAGACATCCGCCACGACCCGATTGGCACGTTCTGTTCGGCCATCGGTCTGGGGATGATCTGCGGTCGACATGTGGAGCTTGCTACCTAGCAGCTCGAACACATGTTGCCAAAAACCAGACGTAAAACGTGGATCCCGGTCCGATACTATGGACTCGGGCACCCCGTGTAGTTAGTAAACATGATCCAGGAACAAGAGAGCTGCCTCCTTGCCTGTGACCGATGTCTTACATGATGCTTAAAATGCACCATCTTGGTCAGTCTGTCTACAAAGACGACTAGCCCTGTCCGACCCTTATGATCGGGCGGCATGCCAAACATGAAGTCCTGACTTAATGGCTTCCAACAGTTGGTTGGAATCGATAGTGGCTTCAGTGGCGCACTGCAGGACAGTGCAGGCTTAATGCTGACACTGTTTGCAAGAGCGAATATAGTTGGCCACCCATCTATATAGGTGTGGCCACCAAAATTCCTCGGACACTCATTAGATGGCGCATCATCGAGCTCGTGAAGGATCATCAGCTTGAGATCTCTGTCAAGAGGCACATGAATTTTCAAGGAATCGCACAGTTACAGCTGATTCCATAACATGCCATCGCTGTAGCTAAAGCGATTTGGCTTAGCTTTCAGATGCGACGGGAGGGTTACCTTTCGTCCACCAAATTGATCCAACAGTAGACGACAGTGGCCCTCCTGACTGTAGCTCTCTCTTTTATTTCAGAGGCTTATGAGCTCATCCGTGGTATGCCTTCATGACTGCCAACGTTGACGGCCGTAATTGTGCCTTAGCACTAGACACACTTTCCTCGTGTCTTGCCCCGCAGTCTGGTCTGCGCGATAAGCGTCAGCCAGCTCATTCGTCTTACCCGGCTCATCTTCAACTTTGAAACTAAATTCAGTGAAAAATGTAAGCCATCTTGCCATTCTAGACGAGAGTTGCGGTGAGATTATAGCGCTCCGCAGTAATGCGTGATCCGTGTATACCACAAATAATTCGGTGCGCAACAGGTGCACTCGATACTTAAGAAGAGCAACTTTATCGAAAGTAGTTCCTTGTCATCCACATAGTAATTCAAATCTGCGGTTTTTAAAAGCCGGGACTGATAAGAAATGACACGATTAACACCGTCATCATCCTTTTACATAAGCGCGCTGCCGATTGCTAAATTGCTTGCATCGCAGACGACGCTAAAGGGCTTATCCGCGTCTGACAATGCCAAGACCGGTGCCTCAACAAGGGATTGCTTTACTGATGTGAACGCATCTTCTTGTTCTGTAAGCAAACCCATTCTGTGTCCTTTCTAAGGAGATCAGATAATGGTTTAGTTCGCTCAGCATTATTTCTGTTATGCTTACGCAAGTAATTGGCGAGCCCTAGGAATTGGCGCAAATCCTTCACATGCTGTGGGATTGGCCATTCCTTTACTGATTTTACCTTGTATGAGTCTGCTCGAACACCATTTGTACTTACGATGCAGCCCAGCACAAGAATCTCGGGGACCCCCCTATGACGCACTTTTGCAGGTTGGTTTACAATTTAACGTCCTTTAAAGTCTGCAACACAGCGTCTAAATGACGCTTGTGCGACTCAATTGCGCTCACTACATCCTCGGCCCTACTATGCATGAATACATCGTCAAAGTAATGAGGCGCCGAGGCACGGTGCTGACGCATACAGTGAGCCACCACCCGGTTGAATGTCGCTGGTGCGTTTTTCAAACCTTGGGGCATCACAACCCACTCCCAAAGCATGCTGCTTGGGGTGCTTACTGCCGTTTTGGCTACATCGGACTCTCTCATGAGTACCTGATAGTACCCATCCATCAAATCCAACGCGGAAAAGATAGCTGACTTTCCCATGGAGTTCAACAAGACATCTTTCCGCGGGATTGGCGTTTGCACCGGTATAATCGCCTTGTTCACCTTATTGTAAACATGAACCACGCGCCATTCACCTGTGGCTTTACACACACAAAACGTCGGGCTGCAGCAAGGCGATTTGCTCTCACGCACGTGTCTCGCCTTGGATCGCTCGTCGAAGAACTCATCGATAAAATCGACTTGTTCTTTCGGCAACGGCCATTGCCTGGTCACACAATCCTTGGTGCCAGGTTTGAGGTCTATCTCGTGCCCGATGCCTCTATCTGCTGGTAGGCGGCTCGGCACTTCTTCTGGGAAAACATCGCGATGTTTCCACAGAACCTCAAAGATCGGACTGTCTCTCAAGGCATCCCAGCCTTGAGCAGCGAACACGTAATTTTTGTTCGTTTCTAGGACGCTCTCGTCCATTGTAGACGACGAGCAACAGCCCGCTAAGTTTTTTTCTGGAACTGGTATGACTATTTCGTAGATCTTTCCTTCCTTTAATTCGGCAAAGAACAGATCCACGACATCTTCGGTAGTTTTACTCTCTCCTCAGCAGATTTAAAGACTTTCCGGAGCACCTCAACTGAGGTGCCTCCGCAATTACGTCTTTGACGGCCTCGAACACCTCGTTCGAAGGCTCGTCCTCTTTAATAGGAACTGATCCAAAGGTCACTCGTTTAGACGTGCCTTTGATCGTCTAAGCTGTCGGGTTCTCGTTCTTCGAGTCACCACGACCTTTGACTGGGAGGCAGGTGCCGTTGCTCGCCTGGCTAACGCACCCCTTCCAACCACACCAGGCTCTAGGCACTGTGCTGGTTCATGCAACGCTTGACTTCCTGGCAGCTCGCCGTCTACTGCCACAGGCTCTCGGCTCTGTGCGAACTATGGGACGCATTGGGACGCATTACTTCCTTTGATTACCCTTTTCATTACCCCAGTCTCCACGAGCTGGGTAGGGATTGGTGATGACATCCCGTCAATACCCCCTCAATTGTGATCGACACGACATCGGTTGCATTCGCCTCTCGCAGGAGCACATCCTTTCCGATGTCCTGTGTAGAGTAAGCAACTGTGCGTGTATGCCAGTCTATCCATCGTTGGTATTTTGCCAACCATTACATGCCTTGGATGAAGTCATACGGACTCTCAATACCTAGCACTCACTGTAAACTTCTCCTTACAAGAGAAGTCATAAAAAGCTGAAAGCGATCTACCTGATCTCCCTCAGACTTAACGAGCGCGCCTTTCTCTACACGAACGGTGGCTTCTTCTCGCTTGCCATCCTGGCAACGACTCAAACATCGCCGGTCTCTTTCTTAGAGCTGCGAGCGATACAAAATTCTGTGATGCACCCGAATCCACTAGGAGGGTCATCACCTGGTCATAGCCTCGTACTTGAGCGCTATGGACCAGCAGGGCTGACGCTCGAAATTTCGAGACCTGATGGACTATGCTACCCATTTGTTCCACAACTCTAAACTCAGGGGTAGCTTTAGAGTCCGCGTCAGAAGGGCACCCGCCTCTACTGCGCTCCTGCATTTCCCGATCCCTTAGTGGTCGATGCAAAACTCATGCGTCTCGCACGCTGGTTCTTGCCATCGCCTTTTGGGAAGAAGGTCCTCTTGCTATGCATCTTTGCCCCAGCAGGAACCCTGGCATAGCAGCGAGCCATCATATGGCCACGCTTGCCGCATTATAGTAGAGAACGTCTGCATTATTCTACTCCATGGGAGTGGCATCTGAACTCTCGGCCTACGGCTTACACCAAGCTGTTGCCGAGGCACTGCTGTAGGATTGCGCCCCAACCAAGACAATTTGGAATGCCTCTTCCATCGTCGATGGCACCTTTCTAAAATGGGCCTGTCGAGATGAGCGATGCCGTAGTTCGTTCATAAACGAGGGCACCTTAATGTGCTCCGAAATCGGACCTAGGTAGTGGATGCCGACAGCGAGCGCATCTCTTGGACATACTCTTGCAAGGATCGCTTCGCCTGTCGCGCTCCAAAAAAGCGCGCCTGAAACGCCACCTGGTTGTTCGGCGGCTGGTACATGGCGCCTGAAGCAGCACTTCGTTGTTCGGCGGCTAGTACATGGCGCAAATCTTTTCCTTAAAGATCGCTCATGTTGGGAACGCCTTAACGTCCTCCATAAGCGCCAAGTAAGCCCACTCTGAGGCCTTACCGCGCAGATGCGACATGGCGTACGACACCATCCGGCTGTCGTCCTCGATGAGCTGGGCGACACCACATTGCTCCACGGCTAAAAGCCAGTGGACAATCGTGTGCGCCGCAGTTCCATCGAACTTGGGCGGGTCCATCCGAATGGGCCTCGGCTGATGCGGCCGGGCAGAGAGCATCTCAACAGTCCTGTTGAGAGCCTCGCTCCGAGCCTGCTCATGCCTCAGCTCATCCTGAGTCTAAGTGACAGACTTTGTCGCAGCATGGCTTTGTACCTCGGACGCGGCTCTCCGCTGTCCGAGCACGAATGCCTCAAAATACTCCAGCTGAGCAACATGTTGCTCAGGAGGACTACCCAGTAGCCTGGCCAGGGCTTGTTCACCAAGTCCCCTGCGCCAAGTGCTCTGCCACCTCGCGATGATGTTTAGAGAGGTGGGGAAATGAGCCCAATCATTATTGAGGCTCATTCTCACGAACACACGCCGAGATGCGGGTCGTGGGAAGGAATTCAAGTGCTACCAAGTGTAGGCGGGCACGTCTTAACTCGGCCACGCTCTACTTAGACACACACCCTAGCACAGCGAGGAAGCGGTTTAACCTGCTTCTCTTGCGTGCAGTGAGGTAGTTGTGGTAGGCGCATAAGCGACATCACCCAACACACTAAGTACTCTGGTTAAGTGTCGTCACGGGAGCGGTAATCCGGCTCCTCGTGCGCACTTACCAAGTAGGAAGTAGTTTTCAGACTGATTTATATTTAATCGTATTAAATATAAATTCTAATTTTTACCAAGTAAAATTTCATCTCTATAGATATCATTTAATATATATTGCGAGCGTATCTTTCTAGATACCTCGCGTAACGGATGACGCTGGGCGTCATCCCTCCTAATGTGAATGCACCCATGTGCATCACATACACAAGGGTTGGTCAGAAATGTGCACCACACCCGAGTGCTGGATCTAATTACTATCATTTAGTAATTGACCATCCCCTTAAGTACACCAAGTGTACTTAACGGGGACTGTGTAGCATTAGGGCAACTTTAGCCCGTTACATACATATATACAGGCAATGGACGCTTTCGCTCTGCATTAATGTAAAGTAAGCCATCGACAAACGGCACATTCCTAATTAATAAGATGCTTCGACATGAAAATTGCAATCAATTAGCCGTTCGCTTTATGTATCGCCCAAGAGATGAGGATAATATTATACGAAAGTGCCCATTTACGATGTGACACCGTTCGGTAATCCATTTTAAAAGATAATTTTGAGAATACAATATATTGCTTTTAATAATTGTCAAGCTTGCAAACGCGGCTGTCAGTTTGTTGTGGCAGTTCAAATTATCATTCATCAAATTTGTCACGTTGCATCTGTACTAGCATTGCCCGTCTCGAAAATTTTGAAAGCCTTGTTGTTATTAACAATCGGTATTTGGCATCAGAGTGGTGTTATCTGACAATTGAGTTTGTAGGCTTTTGCACAGTTACAGAGGTTAGTCGATGATGATGATGAAGATGAGGTATATTAAGGTACGATCTCCGACCTAAGATATCCGTTCGGCCGCGATCTAGTCGCTGCGCCGTTTACTTACAGAGGTTAGTCGAACGGACAAAGAAACACCCTGACTCACAAAGAAGGGCATAGCTAATATAAGCTGTCGGTGGATTTTCAGTATTAGGACGAATATAAAATTGATAATTCACGACATTTTAAAAAGTTGGTGACAGAACTGCGTCCAGGAATTTTGGTTGACTGCTTTCTTTAAATTATAAGCAAGTTCAGGAAGTTGATTTTACTAGTCATCCAAATGTTTCACGACATCAACCAAAGTTGCATTAAGAGCGACAAGATGGAAGATTCGACATAATTTGTACAGAATCTTTGTAGCTTGCAAGCTTCCTTTCGAACTTTTGATCATTATAGATGACGCAGTAATCCTTCAACGTCGCAAGCTGCCTCTACTAGATTGTTTTAGCACACCCTGATCCTTTTGTCGTAACAAAAAGTGCCTTGCGTTCGCTTTATGCGGGTGCAGGTCAAGCTTGATCCTCTAATATCACAAGATCGTACAGGTCAGATCACAGCCGCTCAAACGACTGAGTTACGAATCATAACATATTTAGTAGCTTAAAAAGAGAAGTACAGCCTAAAAGCATAAAAGAAGGTGTGTGCTTACTTTCTTTAAAGTCTTGTTAAATTTTTATTCGCATTGTTATCTAAATGATATGTTTCAAATTATTGTGATCGCTGAACAACGTTGCGTGCGGTTAGATTTGCCGTGAATTTAAATTCGAATGCTTATTCACTTCGTTATTCGACTTTTGGACGTCATCAATGGCGCTAACTTACCACTGTCCGACAACAGTTTTTCCTGCTCGCTAGTAATGACCGAAGGAAGAAGTTCCGACCCAGTTCCTCTTCTCCCAACCTCAACCCTTTCGTTGCGAGGGGACCGGAGCAGACAACCATGCCGTGAACTCAATTCTCAATTTGCCTCTTCGAAATCAAGCAACTAACGATTATTCCCTTATCTCAGCAAGATGCGTCTTCAAATTGTCCAAAAGAAAGGGTGTTTTGTCGAAGCTTTACGTCACGTCTACTTCGACTCGTCTTCAAGCAAGAACATGTTCGGCAGGCGAGGTCTTGGCCCAAACGGGCGAATTCAACTTTTGTGCCAACTCTATCAGCTAATCAAAGCTACTCGAGTGTCATTATTGCAATACCAAGTCATGTATCGTCTCCCATTCCATCAGACAGCCCAAATGGCTTTAATAGGAGTGACCACGCAGCAGACGATGACAGCACGAAGGCTGCATGGCGACGAAGACAAACGAAATGCGCGAATTGTGAGCGGCTGCTCTTTAAATCAATGTCGACACTAAGCAGTGGCGCACACCGATTCTGCTCATTGGACTGCAAGACCAATCTCAAGTATTTGGCGCAGCTACAGAGCATGATAATATGGAGGAATCAGATTTAGAATTTTCTAGTGGTAGCTGAACCCCGTCGATTTTTGATCGTTAAAGCTTCACCATTAAGTATATTGTTTTGGTTGATGTGTTGCTTCATAAGATTTGTATGCACGAGCGGCTATAATGTATCGTATCAGTTGTACGCGAACGATAGCAAGTAAACAAGTACTACCCGCAAAGTAGAAGTAACCGCAGTGCTTTAAATATTAGTTAGCGCTCTAAGATACATGATTTTGATTTTCAGGCGGTCTTATGCCATGAATATTCGTTACCAGCCTACAGAAAATCATAGCCGATACATATGTTTAAAGCTAAGGTAAGCTCATAAAAATCTATAGAATAAGTCTTTCGAACCTACGACCGATCGTTCAAGTTTTACCCGCAGAGCATAAAGCGAATACAAGACACTTTATTAGACAAGAGGATCAGGCTGTGCTATAACAATCTAGTATATGCAGCTCACGACGTGTCGAAAAATTGATGAACCACTTTATATAATGATAAGGACACTATTGGAAATCATTGTTTGTAACAAACAATCAAATTGAATGTGTTTTGAATGCTGCAATGGGGACGTGCGTGCAATTTTATTAGCCGTGGTTCTAAATTTCGAATCCTTTTGTATTACACCTTGTTGTTCGAATTTTGGACGTCAACAATGGAGCCAACTTACCACGTGTCCGACAATAATTTACCCGCTTTCCGACTCATTTTCTCCTCTCCCAATGTCGTCGCTTCAGTTGCGAGGCGGCCGGAGCAAACAAATAGTCGACGACATGCCGTGAACTTAATTCTTAATTTGCCTCTTGGAAATCAAGCAACTTATGATTAGCGCCCAATTTCCTTTGTAGGAGGCAGCAGGCAAGCGCGATCCGCCTTCAAATTGTCCAAAAGAAAAGATGTTTGCCGAAGCTTTACGTCACGTCTGCTCCGACTCGTCTTCAACCAAAGACATATTCCGCAGGCCAGGTCTTGGACTAAGCGGACGAATTCAACTTCTGTGCCAACTTTATCAGATAATCGAAGCCACCCAAAAGTCATTATTGCATTACATGTCTTGACTCATCAGCCGTACCATCATATAGCTCAAATGGCTTCGATAGCGGTGTCCAGGCAGCCGACGATGGCAGCACCAAGGCTTCATGGCGATAAAGATGTTCAATAATGCGAGTGGTTTTTCTTTAAATTAAACTCAATACTAAGCAGTGGCGCTATGGATTCTTGAGTATTTGTCGCAGCTTCATGACATGCTTAATGTGCAATGCAGCCTTAGTGGTTTCATCGTCTGCTGCGTGGTCATTGCTATTAAAGCTGTTTGAGAAACAGGATGGAGCGGGGACGAAAATAAAGTAATATTGCAATAATGGAACTCTGGTGGCTTCTATTGGCTGCTAGAGTTGGCACAGAAGTTGGATTCGCCCGCTTGGTCCAAGACGTGGCTTGCCGAACGTGTCTTTGCTTAAAGACGAGTCAAAGCAGACGTGACGTAAAGCTTCGACAACGCATCCTTTCTTTGGGAAAATTTGAAAGCGCATCGTGCGTGCTTGATGCCTTACACGAAGGAGATGGGGCGCTTATGATAATTTGTTAAATTTTGAAGAGGCAAATTGAGAATTGAGTTCACGGCATATCGTTGACTTTTTTGCTTGCTCCGCCGCCTTGCATCTGAAGCGACGACGTTGGGAGAGGATAAAGTGGGTTGAAACTTCCTTCTCCGGTCATTCTCGCGAGCAGGAATATTGTTGTCGAAAACGTGATAAGTTAGCGCCATTGATGACGATCAAAAATCGAACAACAAGGTGTAATACAATAGCATTCGAAATTTAAACCCATGGCAAATATAACAGCACCCAACGTTGCGATCAATTCAAACTAATTGGTTATCACTAATCAAACCTAACACTGCAAAGAGCGTCTTAGAATAGGAAGCTCTAATTATACAGTCTTATAGTTACTAACTTATTTTTTAACGTATAGATTGGCTGTGATCTGAGCTGTACCATTGTGTAACTATAGATGATCAAGCGACCTGCACCCACATAAAGCGAACGCAAGACACTTTTGTTAAGACACCTAGTACAGACAGCTTGTGACGTGTTAAAGGATTGCTGCGCTACTTTAATGATTAATAAGTCAAAAGGAAGCTTGCCAGATACAGAGATGATCAGCAGTGCTGTACAAGACATGTCGCTTCTTCTATTTTGCTAACTCGTCATATAACTTTGAATGATGTCGTGAAACATTTGGATAACTATCAAATCAACTTGCGCGACAAACACTTACACGCCGTTCCAAAAAAGTGTTATGAGCGAGAGATGGGGCCTCATGTTCTGCTTTTCTCCCGCTGCCACGGTCAAACGCACTTCTCATCTTAGTCACTTCAAGCACATCTTCGTCGCACGCGCCCGCTCTCGCAGCCTGTTGCATCTTCAAGGAGGCTTTCATCACTTACCAAGTGACGAACTTTGAGTGTTGTGAATTAGCAACTATCTGCTATGCCCTTCTTTGTGAACCAGGGTGTTTATTTGTCCGTTCGAGCAACCTACAAATTCAATTGTCACTATGATGCCAAATACCGATTGAAGGTAAGTACGATTTACAAAACTTCAGATGATAGGGCATAGCTAAAAAAAGATGTCGCTGGATTTTCAGTTTTATGACGAATATAATTGATAATTCACGACATTTGAAAACTTATGCGACAGAATTGAGCTCAGGAAGTTGATGTTACAAGTCATCCAAATGTTTCACGACATCGTTCAAAATTGCGTAAAGAGTGACAGGATAGATGATGCGACATAATTTGTACAGTATCTTTGTATCTGGCAAGCTTTCTTTCGACCTCTTGATCATGAAAGTGGCGCAGTAATCCTTCAACGTCGCAAGCTAGCTGCCTGTACTATATTGTTAAAGCACAGCCTTATCCTCTTGTCATAACAAAAGTGTTTTGCGTTCGCTTTAGGAGGGTGCAGGTCCAGCTTTATCCTCTATAGTTACACGATCTTACAGCTCAGATCACAGCCGATGTAGCGGGGTGTTTCGCTACATAAAATTAACACTTAAAGGTTGTTAATTAATATATTATCTGAAAGGAAGATGATATTTGGAGGATATTACTTGATATAGAAATGTTCAGAATTCTTATTCATAAATAGGTATAGACCATTATATCTATTTATTCCGCAGACTAATCAGCTGTAGATATAAAAAAGAAATACAGATAAGATAAGATAAGAATTCAATTGCATGTTTAGTATTAGTTTATAGTTAAGTTAGCATTTACAAGATAGATAGAAGAGATACTTGATTATATGAATACAGTTTTCATTTAACCCTCTTTAAGCTAGTTACCTTAAAGAGAAGTCTTCCTCTGCACATACAGTGTACGTCAATTAACGTAAGGCACCACTCGCAACTGAAGCAGTGCGAAGTGGACTTAAACTGAAGCAGTACAAGTCGTAGTGCCCCGTTACACTTGGTAGCACTTTGTAGTCCGTCCAAGGACCACATTTTCCACATCTATCATGGACATGTTAGATGATAGTGGGAATATGCATCACGTTTCCCGTGAAAGCTACTCCTTTCTAAATGACATAGAAAGGAGTGCGGTCGAACGAATGAGTTCGAATGTAGGAAACGATGCAATCTTGGCAATGCTGTCCAATTTGGACAGAGATGCCCTCCATTCAGCCATCGCCAAGTTCATACAACATGAACTTGACGAGATGAAGAAAGAGTAGCCTTGCTGAATCAGCAAGGCTCTCAACAGGCAGAACTGTTGAGGTTGCAACAGGTACAGACCCCCTGTACCTTGGATGACGCAAACGCGTCGTCCTGAAACCTTAAAGATTGACATCTCTAAGTATAGGGGCGTTCAAGAAGACTCCCTCTTGAGATGGTATGTCGAGTTGGACAATGCCATACGGGCAAGTCACATCGCCGACGAGCAAATGCAAGTCGCATTCGCTCAATCAAATTTGGAAGGTCGTGCCAAAACTTGGGCATTGGGCCTTAAGTTGCGCGACCCATACGTCTTTGGGTCGTTAGAGGTTTTTAAAACCCGACTCAAACAAACGTTTGAACCACCAAGGGCTGAGTTCAGAGCTCGTTCAGAGCTTCTGAAACTCAAGCAAGGCAAGCGTGATGTGCACGCATATGCCCAGCACATACGACTCTTAGCGAGTTGTATTACAAATAACCCAGT
>NC_090624.1:516636-520648 GCF_004359215.1 Bremia lactucae | reverse complement strand
AACATAGTATTCAATATTGAAGGGGCACGCGAAGACAAGTTCGGATGTGTTGGTCGCTGCGAGATCACCAATTGCCCGAACGCTTGCAAGAATCAGGCATGTGAAGATACCACATGTACGGTAGGGGCAAGGGATGCCAGAATACTTTATGGTCCTGTCGCCTAGAGCTGCGCGTGACAAGTTAGGTAATTGGCGTTTTTGCTGCTCGACCGATCTCGCAAGGAATGGTGGTATGCTATGTCCTGAAGCGAGTATGTGAGAGGGTTGCGCCCACCGAATATTTTCAGCAAAGCTCCCCAGGTAAGCGCTAACCTGCTCTTCTGCCTCGGAGCTAACTACAGCCATTCCATGTAACTTTAAAGTAGTCGTGAGAACAATCGCAGAATTGCCATAAGCCCCAGTAGACCCAAGAATGCTGCCTGCCAATACTGGGGAACGTATGTTCATACGATACCCCCAGCGGCGTCGTACACGATCTGTCTTGCGGGAGAAGGATGCCGGTGAGCGCTCCGTTTTCGTCAGCGCGGAGAAGGAAGGTGGGAAATCTCGATTTATTTCTCACTCCTGCGCGCTTAACACGAAATATGTTGAGGTGCGCCGACTGCGGAGGATCGTGGTACGATAATCTCGCAGGTCGCCATCAGGACTGGTGAAGAGATAACTGTTGACTACACGGATAGGGCTATAGGACCATTGTGGTTCCACTGCCAGCGTCCGACCGTAGAGCCTACATTGTCGCAATGCACTTGATGAGTTTCAAGCAGGAAGCCCGCGGCCAGGACGTAGATGAAGCGGCGAAGAATTTGGTTGTCGATTTGCGGCCATACGGGTTCTCAGCAGCTCATCGATGAACGAAAGTGTCCTCGATGTGAACAAAGAATCGGATTGAAAGATACACTACTTCATCTTGGGAGTCACTCAAGGCAAATCCTCTATACGAGGATTTAATAGAATTCAAGGATGTATTGCCTGAAGCAGTTCCATGCGAGTTGCCTAGGGATAAAGGCACTCGACATGAGATCGAGCTCAAACCGGGCTCGAAGAACTGTGTCATGAAGCAGTGGCCACTGCCTCGTAAAAAAGTACTTGCGATCGATAAATTCTTTACCAATCATGTGAAAGCGGGCCAAGTAAGGGAGTCAACCTTCCCACATAGCTCTCCGACCTTCTGTGTGCGAAAAGCCACAGGAGGGTGGCGGATAGTGCACGCATTCAACAAACCGAATGCTGCAACAGTACCGGCTCAAACGCCGATACCTAGAAAAGACGTTATCATAGATGGTATGTCTAAGAGTACGATCTTTTCGTTTATGGATCTGATGGAGCGGCACAAAGTAGCGAGGCGGGGGTTGTCCCGTGAACTGAAGCGATTCTGGCCAAGGTGACCTTAAAGAAAGCCGAGGCCCGACTAAGCAGAGTAGGCGCCGAAGATGCTACGCTCTGAAAAATTCGGTCGTTTCGATATAACCACAGTGGGTATAAAGCCGCACAGCGGCAGACGTTAAAGAAAAAAAATACTAAGTTGTGGTAAGTGTAAAATCAAAGGCCGTCGTCGGTGAAGTGACGGTCTTATACAGCAAAAACCCGGCTTGGCTTGTAGCGGAAGTCTCGGAAGGGGGGCTACCATAGCGTGGTGAAGCGAAGCGGATGTTCAATCATCGGGGATGCCAGGGCAAGCAGAGGAAAACAAGACGACAACGACGACAACGACGACAGCGGCGACGATATCGATTACGAAGACCTAGCTGGCGATGACAAAGAAGAATTAGGCGAGATTATTGACCTCACCCTGGACGACAGTGACGAGGAAGATGCCCGGGACGAGACAATGGCTGATCGAAAACGTCCCGGTCGGTCAGAAGGTAGCGTGGCCCACCGGCGTCGAGAAGTTTGAAAAGATGAAAAAAAAAACTTAAACATAGTATTCAATATTGAAGGGGCACGCGAAGACAAGTTCGGATGTGTTGGTCGCTGCGAGATCACCAATTGCCCGAACGCTTGCAAGAATCAGGCATGTGAAGATACCACATGTACGGTAGGGGCAAGGGATGCCAGAATACTTTATGGTCCTGTCGCCTAGAGCTGCGCGTGACAAGTTAGGTAATTGGCGTTTTTGCTGCTCGACCGATCTCGCAAGGAATGGTGGTATGCTATGTCCTGAAGCGAGTATGTGAGAGGGTTGCGCCCACCGAATATTTTCAGCAAAGCTCCCCAGGTAAGCGCTAACCTGCTCTTCTGCCTCGGAGCTAACTACAGCCATTCCATGTAACTTTAAAGTAGTCGTGAGAACAATCGCAGAATTGCCATAAGCCCCAGTAGACCCAAGAATGCTGCCTGCCAATACTGGGGAACGTATGTTCATACGATACCCCCAGCGGCGTCGTACACGATCTGTCTTGCGGGAGAAGGATGCCGGTGAGCGCTCCGTTTTCGTCAGCGCGGAGAAGGAAGGTGGGAAATCTCGATTTATTTCTCACTCCTGCGCGCTTAACACGAAATATGTTGAGGTGCGCCGACTGCGGAGGATCGTGGTATCTATAATTTCGCAGGTTGCTATCAGGACTGGTGAAGAAATAACTGTTGACTTCACGGGAAGGGCTGGAGGACCATTGTGGTTCCACTGCCAGTAGCCAGCCCAACGTAGAGCCAACATTGCTGCAATGCACTTAATGAGTTTCAAGCAGGAAGCCCGCGGCCAGGACGTAGATGAAGCGGCGAAGAATTAGGTTGGCGATATGCGGCCGTACAAGTAGTAAGACCAAATTACGATAATCCATCCGTAAAAAGGAAGTTGAATGATCTGTAAGCGTTATAAACATTTATAACGTATAACCAGCGATTCCCAGTAGGCGCAAATAATGCAGCAGCATTGTGGTAAAGATATTCTGGTACCACCAACGCCCAAATAGGGAATCTCGATACAAAAGAATTTGCGAAAATTGACGAGCCGAAAAGAGTCATGAAAACGTTTGCGGGAAAAATACGGCAACTTTCTGCAGTATTTGGCATCAAATAGGAGTGGATAAAAATGTCACTTCACGACACTAAGCTGTTTATTTCATAGCTTATTAAGAGCTGCAAACAGCGTCTGAGGTTAGGAAGCTTTAATTATATAGGCTTATATTTACTTACTTAGGTTTAACGTGTGGATCGGCTGTAACGGGGCACTACGACTTGTACTGCTTCAGTACAAGTCCACTTCGCACTGCTTCGGTTGCGAGTGGTGCCTTACATTAATTGACGTACACTGTACGTGCAGAGGAAGACTTCTCTTTAAGGTAACTTGCTTAAAGAGGGTTAAATGAAACTGTATTAATATAATTAAGTATCTCTTCTATCTATCTTGTAAATGCTATCTTAATTTTAAACTAATACTAAACATACAATTGAATTCTTATCTTATCTTATCTGTATCTCTCTTTTGTTTACATCTACAGTTGATTAGTCTGCGGAATATATATATAATGGTCTATACCTATTTATGGATAAGAATTCTGAACATTACTTTATAAAGTAATATCCTCCAAATAATAATTACCTTTTAGATAATATATTAATTAACAACCTTTAAGTGTATATTTTATGTAACGATACACCCCGTTACATCATCCCTCCCTTAAACGACAATCACTCTGACTGTCATTGGATGGAGTGGTCATTATGTGACCACTTAATCTTAAAATGATATTGATTGGTCAGAACCATCATTTCAAATTCCATCGCATGAAGAATAAAATCATGCGGGGTGTTAATAGTGCTGCGCCTTCGGCTGCGGTTTGTGCAGCCGCGGGTGATGCACTGTTATCTCTTGCGGCACGGAATGTCTGCCATAGTATCTTCCACTCGCACAACACTAGATGTTGCGAGTGCACGTGGTGATTCACCACGTGAATACAACCCTTCTTTAGAGGTCGACTACGAATGCGAGTCGGACTAAATGGCCGACTCGGGGAGAATAGAACAGTCGCCTGATAGACGTCAGGCTGAGCCTTCGAATGAGAGGGCTCATTCT
>NC_090624.1:507103-511079 GCF_004359215.1 Bremia lactucae | reverse complement strand
TCCCAGCTGTCATGCGAAGGTGGATAACCACGCCAGCGAACAAGATAACTCGTTCGCTGCCCGTTCACATCACGGTGGTTCTGGATACTTTCCACAAGGAAACGCTGACCACCGTGGGAATCCACCAAAGGTTGTGGTGGAGGAGGGAAAATTAGATCCGAACCGTATGTCGGATTTAATGTCGAAGATCGACAAAATCGATCACTTCCTCCATTATTTGGAGGAGAAACTTGACCACGAGCCCGGCAAGCGTCGCTTGTTGGAGCAGACGGTGCAGGCTCACCATATCGAGCGGTTGGAAGACCGTTCGAAGAGTGCGTACTCCATGTTGGAGTACGAACGGAAGTATCATGCTGTACGCGATGAGCTGTCGTCAGCTCATCGTAGTTTCGAGGAAAGTCGGAACCGGCATGAGAAACTTAAGGTTCAACATGAGAATCTGGCTCGCGATCACAAGAATCTTTTAGGGATTCTTGAAAAGGATGGTCAGATCCGTCCTCGGAAGAAGCCGCGTACTGATGGTACGGGCGGAGCCGGCTAACGTAATACGTAAGATGCGTTCGTATTCTACGTGGCAATTCTATTATGTACGCTTTGCCTCCGCGATGCAGTACACAAAAAGGCCCAATAAACTTGGGTAGTAGTTTACTGCTACCCACATTAGTGACAACACGATTAGGTAGGTTTACCGTAGAGAGTAGTACTAGATCATTGATTTTAAATGAATGCACATTCGCTCTTCCATGTTTGTCTGCTTTCCTTTTCTGTCGATCCACTGCGTTAGCAATGGAATCCTGAACGAAACCGATTATTGATTCTCGATAGCAGATATTCTTCTACTGACTCATTTGTTTTGTCTTTTTCAGTCTGCTTTGTACGTACTGCCATGAGATCATTTTCGTCCTCGATATCGATTTCTTCGACATCGACATCACTCGCGTCGTTGTTAACTTCGACGCGTGATGAGCATGAGCTAGGATTGGTTTTGCTCGTGCGAGTCCACTCCCCCCTTAAACTAGAGGATCCCTCTAATTGGGTGGGTATGCGTGGATGGCGTAAGCCATTCACAAAGAACGGTGTATGCGTTGTAGACGCATGCACCGAATTATTGATGGCGAATTCGACCATCGGTAAAAACTCGCTCCAATTCGGATACGATTGGACGTAACCTCGAAGTATCTCTTCGAGGACGCGATTTACGCGTTCTATTTGACCATCCGTTTTTGGGTGATCGGATGTTGACATAGTCAGCCGTTTTCCGAGAGATCGGAACTTGGATTGCCAGAACTCCGCCGTGAATCTTTAATCTCTATCCGAGACCAATTCACGGAGTAAACCATGGAATTTGAATACCGTGTCGATAAAAACACGTGCACAACCCGGAGCTGTAATAGACTCTGGTGGCAGCAAGATCAACCATCTTGCTGAATCTGTCTACAAAATGAGGAATTTATTGTTTTTGTGGTCGTCTTCGGGAAATCCGAAGACGAAGTCCATAGATACGGACTGCCAACACTCTGCCGGGAGTGGTAGAGGTTGAAGAGGTGCACGGGATGAAGGGTTAGGCTTCACCCGTTGACATAACTCGCAAGCATGAATGTACTTGCACACACCCGCTTCGCTTCACCACCCTATGGTAGCCCCTTTCCGAGACTTCCGCTGCAAGCCAAGCCGATTTTTGCTTTATAAGACCTTCACTTCACCGACGCGGCCTCCGATTTTACACTCACCACAACTTAGTGGTATTTTTTAATGTCTGCCGCTGTGTGGCTTTATACCCACTGTGGTTACATCGGAACGACCGAATTTTCCAGAGCGTAGCATCTTCGGCTCTTACTCTGCTTAGTCGGGCCTCGGCTTACGTTAAGGTTACCTTGGCCAGATCGCTTCAGTTTCCTGGGACAACCCCCGCCTCGCCACTCTGCGCCGCTCCCTCCTCTCGTCGGTATGAGGGCTGTATGGTTGGTTTCGTCTTTCCTCGTTGGGCTTGATATCTAACTACTCTGCTTACGCACACGATTGACCATACCATCCGGCAGCTAAGTCGTTCTTCAGCCTATCGAACTTTCTAGCAACACGGATTTTGAGTGAAAGGGTATATTGGGGCTTGCACGACATTAGTTATGCTAGTCTTACTTTAGTTAATTGCCGGATTTTCCACGTAAATGTTTGCATGGCTCTTTTCGATTCGTCAATTTTCGCAAATTCTTTTGTATTAATATTCCCTTTTTGGGCGTTTAGTGGTACCAGAATATCTTTACCACAATGCTGTTGCATTCTTTGCGCCTACTGGGAATCGCTGGTTATATATTACAAATGTTTAAATCGTTTTTCAGATTATTTAACTTCCTTTTTACTAATGGATTATCATAAATTGGTCTTACTACTTGTATGGCCGCAAATCGACAACCAAATTCTTCGCCGCTTCATCTACGTCCTGGCCGCGGGCTTCCTGCTTGAAACTCATCAAGTGCATTGCGACAATGTAGGCTCTACGGTCGGACGCTGGCAGTGGAACCACAATGGTCCTATAGCCCTATCCGTGTAGTCAACAGTTATCTCTTCACCAGTCCTGATGGCGACCTGCGAGATTATCGTACCACGATCCTCCGCAGTCGGCGCACCTCAACATATTTCGTGTTAAGCGCGCAGGAGTGAGAAATAAATCGAGATTTCCCACCTTCCTTCTCCGCGCTGACGAAAACGGAGCGCTCACCGGCATCCTTCTCCCGCAAGACAGATCGTGTACGACGCCGCTGGGGGTATCGTATGAACATACGTTCCCCAGTATTGGCAGGCAGCATTCTTGGGTCTACTGGGGCTTATGGCAATTCTGCGATTGTTCTCACGACTACTTATAAAGTTACATGGAATGGCTGTAGTTAGCTCCGAGGCAGAAGAGCAGGTTAGCGCTTACCTGGGGAGCTTTGCTGAAAATATTCGGTGGGCGCAACCCTCTCACATACTCGCTTCAGGACATAGCATACCACCATTCCTTGCGCGATCGGCCGAGCAGCAAAAACGCCAATTACCTGACTTGTCACGCGCAGCTCCAGGCAACAGGACCATAACCTATTCTGGCATCCCCTCGCCCCTATCGTACATGTGGTATCTTCACATACCTGATTCTCGCAAGCGTTCGGGCAATTGGTGATCTCGCAGCGACCAACACATCCGAACTTGTCTTCGCGTGCCCCATCAATATTGAATACTATGTTCAAGGGTTTATTTCATCTTTTCAAACTTCTCGGCGTCGGTGGGCCACGCTACCTTCTGACCGACCGGGACGTTTTCGATCAGCCATTGTCTCGTCCCGGGACTAGCATCTTCCTCGTCACTCTCGTCCAGGGTGAGGTCGACAACCTGGCCCAACTCTTCTTCGCCATCGCCAGCTAGGTCTTCGTAATCGATAACGTCGCCGCCGTCGCCACCGTCGCCGCTGTCGTTGTTGTCGTCGTTGTCGTCTTGTTTTCCTCTGCTTGCCCTGGCATCCCCGATGATTGAACATCCGCTTTGCTTCACCACCCTATGGTAGCCCCTCTTCCGAGACTTCCGCTGCAAGCCAAGCCATTTTTTTTGCTTTCTTACATCGCTTCACGAATATGGCGCGTGGCTAAATTTTGTCAACGTTTGGAGTTCCTTTTTCTTCTCTTTGGGATCGTAAATAACATAATTCCTCTTCCATCGCCACATAATGCACGAGTGCGCATGCAAGGCCTGTCCGTACTCCCTATAGGACGGGTAGTCTTTACGCATCGGTGTAGCTGGGGTGACGTCTCCTGCAGGTGTCCCACGTCTTAGGAGTGTATGTCTTCAAACTCTTCGCCATGCGCACGTCCGCCGTCATCTGTCCGTCCTGGCTTCGGGATTGCATTCTTGTCTTCGTCAGGATAATTGAAATATGATTCTTTGTCTTGGCCCGTCCGCGAATGGTTGGTTGTCGTTCGCTGCTGTCACATTGGTCGTGGCCTGTCGT
>NC_090624.1:504142-507003 GCF_004359215.1 Bremia lactucae | reverse complement strand
AGAAAGGGAATAGACATCCCCTTTTACCCTCTTCGAGTTGTCTACACAACACGGACAGGGATCACCCCACGTGAGGCATGGCAGCCTAGCCTCACGTGTCAACCGTTGCCATTTATACTTTGCACCGGTTGGAGTTCTTTTCTCAAATTTAACGCGATTCGCGTTAAGTTTTTGAAGCCAAGCTTCGCGTCCAATGTCTTTGACATTGCGAATGAACGCACTCCAAGCTTGCATAAGCGAGACTTTATCTCGCTTATTGTTACCACTAAACCATCGATGCTTAAGAAAAGCATCGAGATAAAAATCTTCCTCAGCGCGAAAGTTCTTCGCGCTGGGATCAAGGCCATGTAGCTTTGTCGCAATAAAAAAGGATATTTATTGTGAGGTGTAGTTACTCCAGACCAGCTATTGATTAGCCATTCTAGCAAAAGCCACGGCATCTTTTTAGGAGCGAGATGAGACATTTTACTGTCTTCACTCCCCTGAGTGGTACCCACTGAAGCAGGGGTACCACAAGAACTTTTCTTACGATGGCTTACGCCATCGTCATCACCTTGCACAATAACAGGTGCAGATGACCGTATTGGAGACGGAACGGGCCAAGAGGGTGATCCTCATCGTCGGATCCAAATCGACTATCAACTCGTCTATCAGAATGAGCCCTCTCATTCGAAGGCTCATAGTCAGCCGCCTGACGTCTATCAGGCGACTGTTCTATTCTCCCCGAGTCGGCCATTTCGTCCGACTCGCATTCGTAGTCGACCTCTATAGAGGGTCGTATTCACGTGGTGAATCACGACGTGCACTCGCAACATCTATTATTGTGCGAGTGGAAGATACTACGGCATTCCGTCTGCCGCAAGAGGTAACAGTGCGTCACCCGAGGCTGCACGAACCGCAGCCGAAGGCGCAGCACTATTAACACCCCGCATGAGTTTATTCTTCATGCGATGGAATTTAAAATGATGGTTCTGACCAATCAACATCATTTTAAATTAAGTGGTCACATAGTGACCACTCCATCCAATGACAGTCAGAGTGATTGTCGTTTAAGAGAGGGGTGATGTAACGGGGTGTATCGTTACATGAAATTAACACTATAAGGTTGTTTATTAATATATTATCTAAAAGGTAAATAATATTTGGAGGATATTACTTTATATAGTAATGTTCAGAATTCTTATCCATACATAGGTATTGACCATTATATCTATTTATTCCGCGGACTAATCAGCTGTAGATGTAAACAAAAGAGAGATACAGATAAGATAAGATAAGAATTCAATTGCATGTTTAGTATTAGTTTATAATTAAGTTAGCATTTACAAGATAGATAGAAGAGATACTTAATTATATTAGTACAGTTTTCATTTAACCCTCTTTAAGCTTGTTACCTTAAAAAGAAGTCTTCCTCCTGCACGTACTAGTGTACGTGAAATATCGTAAGGCACCACTCGCAACTGAAGCAGTGCGAAGTGGACTTGTACTGAAGCAGTACAAGTCGTAGTGCCCCGTTACAGCCGATCCATACGTTAAACCTAAGTAAGTAAATTTAAGCCTATATAATTAAACCTTACTAACCTCAGACGCTGTTTGCAACTCTTAATAAGTTATGAAATAGACAACTTAGTGTCGTGAAGTGATATTTTTATCGACTCCTATTTAATGTCATATACTGCAGCAAATTGCCGGATTTTTCCCGCAAACGTTTTCATGACTCTTTACGGCTCGTCAATTTCGCAAATTCTTTTGTATCGAGATTCTCTTTTTGGGCGTTTGGGGGGATGGTACCAGAATATCTTTACCACGATGCTGTTGCATTATTTGCGCCTACTAGGAATCGCTGGTAATACGTTATAAATGTTTAACACGTTTACAGATCATTCAACTTCCTTTTTACTGATGGATTATCGTAACTTGGTCTTACTACATGTACGGCCGCATATCGACAACCTAATACTTCGCCGCTTCATCTACGTCCTGTCCGCGGGCTTCCTTCTTGAAACTCATCAAGTGCATTGCGACAATGTAGGCTCTACGTTGGGCTGGCAGTGGAACCACAATGGTCATATAGCCCTTCCCGTGTAGTCAACGGTTATCTCTTCACCAGTCCTGATGGCGACCTGCGAGATTATAAATACCACGACCCGCCGCAGTCGGTGCACCTCAACATATTTCGTGTTAAGCGTGCAGAAGTGAGAAATAAATCGAGATTTCCTACCTTCCTTCTTCGCGCTGACGAAAATGGAGCACCCACCGGCATTCTTCTCCCGCAGACAGATCGTGTACGACGCCGCTGAGGGTATCGTATGCACATGCGTTCCCCAGTATTGGCACACCACCATTCCTTGCGCGATCGGCCAAGCAGCAAAAACGACAATTCCTGACATGTCACGCACAGCTCCAGGCGACAGGACCATAAATTATTCTGGCATCCCCTCGCCCCTACCGTACATGTGGTATCTTCAAATACCTGATTATCGCAAGCGTTCGGCAATTGGTGATCTCGCAGCGACCAACACATCCGCACTTGTCTTCGTGTGCCCCTTCAATATTGAATACTATGTTCAAGTTTTTTACATCTTTTCAAACTCCTTGACGTCAGTGGGCCACGCTACCTTCTGACCGACCGGGCGTTTTCGATCAGCCATTGTCTCGTCCCGACACTAGCATCTTCCTCGTCACTGTTGTCCAGGGTGAGGTCGATAACCTCGCCTAACCCTTCTTCGCCATCGCCAGCTAGGTCTTCATACTCGATATCGTCGCCGCTGTCGCCACCGTCGCCGCTGTCGCTGTTGTCGTCGTTGTCGTCTTGTTTTCCTCTGCTTGCCCTGGCAGCCCCGATGATTGAACATCCCTTC
>NC_090624.1:495459-504042 GCF_004359215.1 Bremia lactucae | reverse complement strand
GGCGATACGCTGTGGGGCGGCGGAGACACAAATCCGCGCTACATCACTTCGTGCTGGAAGACTGACGTGGAACCATAAATCCTCGGTTCTCTCTGGGCGACCGGGGCTAGCGGTCGCGTGGCAATGCGAACACCTGGAGGAATGATGTGACCGGTGAAAAAGCAGGCGGGGCGTTTCGTAGCAAAGGCAAGGCCAAGCACACGTCGACGGGACACCCGGTCGACGCGCGAACCGCGGACTCGACTCCACAGGCAGACTCGCAACAGATGCCGAAAACCACGTAACGGCGTTTCGACACGATGTGGCTCGCACGCGTCAATGGCAAACATTTGACCAACAGGAAACAGGCAAGGTTAACAGCAAAAGTTTTGCCCGCGACAAGGCAACACTTAGCGACACTCTTTCATGACCTGGATCGAGTATGGCGAAGTGCTTTCTCACCCACAGACAGCATGGCAACGATGCCCATAGCGAAGGGGCGGCACTTCGGTCGTTTCTGCTTCGCACTGACGTACAATTTCCCATCTCTCTTGCGCCGGCCGGCCGGGGGCGGCACCCTCATCTCGGATCAGACTGAAGTCCACCAGCATCATGACTGGACGTTGGATTGCAGCGGCACGACGCTCTCGCACTACGACGCAGGCCAATTGTGCGACACGACCCGAGTGCACTCCATGGCGGAGTGCGACCGGGCGGCAACTCGCTCTTGCGGCACTCCTGTCCGCTTCGGAGCACACCCAGCTTTCACGCGCATCGTGCAGCTTTGGGCAGGGGAGCATCGATGGCGGCCGCGCCGTGGAGTCATGCACAAGATCATCGCCCGCCGGCAACAACGACAAGGTGAACAGCAGCGTGACAGGGGCGTGACAGCGAACGACCATCGCATCGTGTCACGCGGCGCAGATATGGTCGAGTGGAAGGAGCTACGGCAAATAAGTGCAACGTTCACGCAGGTCACACGGACGCTGAATCGACTTAAGAGCAACAGCTTCCATCTCTGGAACTGGGCAGCGCAGGACAGGTCGTACCCGAGTCCCGAGTGCCCCCACGGCGTCTACGCACCCGCAATCATGTTCTCTGGGCCTGCTTTGCAGCGCAACGACATAGGCAACATCTCTTTGCACTATGGGGTCGCCTCGGCGGTGTCGACGATGCTGGCATCCACGTTTGGGTTCTTCGCTCTCGAGCTGCCAGAACAACCGAGCAACGCGTGGGAGGCGGCGCAAACGACGCTCGCAGAGAGTGAGAAGACCCGGAGAGGCACGAGCGGCAGTCTTCGCGGCTGCGAACGAACTCTGGCGCTTTGCGGTAGCAAAAACGGCTCACGCGATCTGGACCGAGCTGCTCCGACGCATGGAAGAATCGAACTTGTCGGCTGATGCCCACCGAGTACTCGCAAGACTAGTTTACGGCGTGCGCTTGCGCGCTTTCGCAGCTCAATCTACCAACCTGGTGGCGGCGAAAACGGACTGGTGAAGGCTATCATGAGATCAGCGCTCGCGGATGCTCTCCTAAGAGTGTCGAACCCGCTCCACTGCAGGCCTTGCCATTAGGTGGACAATCAGATGTTCTCTACCTGCTCTTCTTCGACGGAGGATCTCGCGGCAACCTGGGCCCAGGCGGCTCCGGGTCGGTGATTCTCCGAGTACACGTCCCAACACACGCAGCGGCGATCACGTGGGTCGCGTGCATGGTATACAGCGCGAAGACGACAACGAACAACCTTGCAGAGTACAGCGGACTTGTCCATGGCCTCCGACAAGCGAAGGTGAGCGGCTTCGTGCCACTGCACGTAGTGGGCGACAGTGGGATCTCTCGCAGCTCCGGATGCACCGCTCTCCGCTCAAGCCCCACCTTGCAGCACTATCGCGAGGCGAGAGCGCTCGCAGACGACGTCGCGGTCGCCAGCTGAGCCCATCACTACCGCGAGTACAACAAGTTGGCGGACAGAGCAGCCAACATCGCGATGGGCACTCGAACATCCGTTCAGGTGCTCACACCGACTTCTTGTGACCTCGTCCGCTCGGTGGGAGAGGTCATGGACCAAGACGTCAACCACTGGCTCGAGACGTCGCTCGCCGCGTAAAAGCGAGGAGAACGCAGGGCCGGCAATGACAGCGCGCGAGAGCGCGGCTGCAATGCGACAGCTTCAACGGCGGCAAGCAGCCGTCCGAGGCCTCGCACGAACGTAAGTTATAAGTAAGCGGCGCAGCGACTAGATCGCGGCCGAACGGATATCTTACGTCGGAGATCGTACCTTAATATACCTATCATCAATAAACACTCACGTATCCTCTTTATGAAATATACAATTTTTTAAATTGTTTGAGGAGAAGCGTCTTGTTTTATCTAATGAGAATTGGTGATAACGCCAAACCTAATAAAGAAAGTTTTAATTTGCGGTGTATATCGCGTGTGTAGGCGGGCGCTACTTAAAGCTGCCACGTACTACCAGCACACACCTTCTGAGCACAGTGAGGAAGCGTTTAACCGTCTTCTCTCACGTACAGTGAGGTAGTTGGTGAGTGTGACGGGCTTAAGTTGCTCTATCTTACACAGTCCCCGTTAAGTACACTTGGTGTGCTTAAGAAGATGGTCAAGTACTCAAATAAAGTAATTAGACCCACCACGAAGCCAGAATAGTTTATGGTTCTGTCGCCTGGAGCTGCGCGTGGCAAGTCAGGTAATTGGCGTTCTTGCTGCTCGGCCGATCGCGCAAGGAATGGTGGTGTGCCAATACTGGGGAACGTATGTGCATACGATACCCCCAGCGGCGTCGTACACGATCTGTCTGTGGGAGAAGGATGCCGGTGGGTGTTCCATTTTCATCAGCGCGGAGAAAAAAGGTGGGAAATCTCGATTTATTTCTCACTCCTGCACGCTTAACACGAAATATGTTGAGGTGCGCCGACTGCGGAGGGTCGTGGCATCTATAATCTCGCAGGTCGCCATCAGGACTGGTGAAGAGATAACTGTTGACTACACGGGAAGGGCTGGAGGACTATTGTGGCTCAACTGCCAACCAACCCACTGTAGAGCCAACATTGCCGCAATGCGTTTGATGAGTTTCAAGAAGGAAGCCCGCGACCAGGACGTAGATGAAGTGGCGAAGAATTAGGTTGTCGATATGCGGCCATACAAGTAGTAAGACCAAATTATGATAATCCATCCGTAAAAAGGAAGTTGAATAATCTGAAAACGATTTAAACATTTGTAACATATAATGAGCGATTCCCAGTAGGCCCAAAGAATGCAACAACATTGTGGTAAAGATATTCTGATACCACCAAACGCCCAAAAAGGGAATCTCAATACAATTTTTTTTGTGAAAAGTGACGAGTCGAAAAGAGCCATGCAAACGTTTGCGTGGAAAATCCGGCAATCAACTAAAGTAAGACTAGCATAACTAATGTCGTGCAAGCCCCAACATACCCTTTCACTCAAAATCCGTGTTGCTAGAAAGATTCGAGAGGCTGAAGAACGACCCAGCTGCCGGATGGTATGGTCAATCGTGGGCGTTAGCAGAGTATTAAAGATATCAAGCCCAACGAGGAAAGACGAAACCAACCATACAGCCCTCATACCGACGAGAGGAGGGAGCGGCACAGAGTGGCGAGGCGGGGGTTGTCCCAGGAAACTGAAGCGATTCTGGCCAAGGTAACCTTAATGTAAGCCAAGGCCCGACTAAGCAGAGTAAGCGCCGAAGATGCTACGCTCTTTAAAATTTGGTCGTTCCGATGTAACCACAGTGGGTATAAAGCCACACAGCGGCAGACGTTAAAAAATATTACTAAGTTGTGGTGAGTTTAAGATCGGAGGCCGCGTCGGTGAAGTGAAGGCCTTATAAAGCAAAAATCGGCTTGGCTTGTAGCGGAAGTCTCGGAAAGGGGCTACCATAGGGTGGTGAAGCGGAAGGGATGTTCAATCATCGGGGCTGCCAGGGCAAGCAGAGGAAAACAAGACGACAACGACGACAACAACGACAGCGGCGACGGTGGCGACGGCGGCGACGATATCGAGTATGAAGACCTAACTGGCGCTGGCAAAGAAGAGTTAGGCGAGGTTATCGACCTCACCCTGGACGACAGTAACGAGGAAGATGCTAGTGTCGGGACGAGACAATGGCTGATCGAAAACGCCCGGTCGGTCAGAAGGTAGCGTGGCCCACTGACGTCGAGGAGTTTGAAAAGATGTAATAAACTTGAACATAGTATTTAATATTGATGGGGCCCACGAAGACAAGTGCGGATGTGTTGGTCGCTGCGAGATCACCAATTGCCGAACGCTTGCGAGAATCAGGTATTTGAAGATACCACATGTACGGTAGGGGCGAGGGGATGCCGGAATAGTTTATGGTCCTGTCGCCTGGAGCTGTGCGTGACATGTCAGGTAATTGTCGTTTTTGCTGCTTGGCCGATCGCGCAAGGAATGGTGGTGTGCCAATGCTGGGGAACGTATGTGCATACGGTACCCTCAGCGGGGTCGTACACGATCTGTCTGCGGGAGAAGGATGCCGGTGGGTGCTCCGTTTTCGTCAGCGCGGAGAAGGAAGGTGGGAAATCTCGATTTATTTCTCACTTCTGCACGCTTAACACGACATATGTTGAGGTGCGCCGACTGCGGAGGGTCGTGGTATTTATAATCTCGCAGGTCGCCATCAGGACTGGTGAAGAGATAACTGTTGACTACACGGGAAGGGCTGTAGGACTATTGTGGTTCCACTGCCAGTCTACCCACCGTAGAGCCAACATTGTCGCAATGCGCTTGATGAGTTTCAAGAAGGAAGCCCGCGGCCAGGACGTAGATGAAGCGGCGAAGAATATGTCGATATGCGGCCATACAAGTAGTGAGACTAAATTACGATAATCCATCCGTAAAAAGGAAGTTGAAATGATCTGTAAACGTTTTAAACATTTGTACCAGCGATTCCCAGTAGGCGCAAAGAATGCAACAGCATTGTGGTTAAGATATTCTTGTACCACCAAACGCCCAAATAGAATCTCGATACAAAAGAATTTGGGAAAATTGACGAGTCGAAAAGAGCCGTGCAAACGTTTGCGTGGAAATCCGGCAATTATCTGCAGTAAGACTAGCTTAACTAATGTCGTGCAAGCCTCAATATACCCTTTCGCTCAAAATCCGTGTTGCTAGAAAGATTCGAGAGGTTGAAGAGCGACCCAGCTGCCGGATGGTATGGTCAATCGTGGGCGTTAGTAGAGTATTATAGATATCAAGCCCAACGAGGAAAGACGAAACCAACCATACAGCCCTCGTACCTACGAGAGGAGGGAGCTGTACAGAGTTGATTCTGGAATTTCCGGATACTGAAGCGTTCGTTCAATGGAGTGGCGAGGCGGGGGGTGTCCCAGGAAACTGAAGCGATTCTGGCCAAGGTAACCTTAATGTAAGCCGAGGCCCGACTTAGCAGAGTAAGCGCCGAAGATGCTACGCTATTTAAAATTCGGTCGTTCCGATGTAACCACAGTGGGTATAAAGCCACACAGCGGCANCCAACGAGGAAAGACGAAAACCAATCATACAGCCCTCACACCGACGAGATGAGGGAGCGGCACAGAGTAGCGAGGCGGGGGTTGTCCCAGGAAACTGAAGCGATTCTGGCCAAGGTAAACCTTTATGTAAGCTGAGGCCCGACTAAGCAGAGTAAGCGCCGAAGATGCTACGCTCTGTAAAATTCGGTCGTTCCGATGTAACCACAGTGGGCATAAAGCCACACAGCGGCAGACGTTAAAGAATACCGCTAAGTTGTGGTGAGTGTAAAAACAGAGGCCGTCGTCGGTGAAGTAAGATAAAGCAAAAATCGGCTTGGCTTGCAGCAGAAGTCTCGGAAAGGGGCTACCATAGGGTGGTGAAGCGAAGGATGTTCAATCATCGGGGCTGCCAGGGCAAGCAGAGGAAAACAAGACGACAACGACGATAACAGCGACAGAAGCGACGATATCGAGTATGAAGACCTAGCTGGCGATGGCGAAGAAGAGTTAGGCGAGGTTATCGACCTCATCCTGGACAACAGTGACGAGGAAGATGCTAGTGTCGGGACGAGACAATGGCTGATCGAAAACGTCCCAGTCGGTCAGAAGGTAGCGTGGCCCACTGACGTCAAGGAGTTTGAAAAGATGAAAAAAACTTGAACATAGTATTTAATATTGAAGGGGCACACGAAGACAAGTGCGGATGTGTTGGTCGCTGCGAGATCACCAATTGCCGAACGCTTGCGAGAATCAGGTATTTGAAGATACCACATGTACGGTAGGGGCGAGGGGATCGGGCGTGCGCAAGTACATTCGTGCTTGCGAGGTATGTCAACGAATGAAGCCTAGCCCTTCATCCCGTGCACCTCTTCAGCCTCTACCACCCCCGGCAGAGTGTTGGCAGTCCGTATCTATGGACTTCGTCTTCGGATTTCCCGAAGACGAACACAAAAACAATGGAATCCTTGTTTTTGTAGACAGATTCAGCAAGATGGTACATCTTGCTGCGGTACCAGAATCGATTACGGCTCCGGGTTGTGCCCGTGTCTTTATCGACACGGTATCTAAACTCCCTGGGTTACCCCGTGAATTGGTCTCGGATAGAGATCCGAGATTCACGGCGGAGTTCTGGCAATCCATGTTCCGATCTCTCGGAACACGGCTGACTATGTCAACATCCGATCACCCAGAAACGGATGGTCAAACAGAACGCGTAAATCGCGTCCTCGAAGAGATACTTCGAGGTTTTGTCCAATCGTATCCGAATTGGAGCGAGTTTTTACCGATGGTCGAATTTGCCATCAATAATTCGGTGCACGCGTCAACAACGCATACACCTTTCTTCGTGAGTGGCTTACGCTAATCTCGCACACCCACCCAATTAGATGGGATCCTCTTGTTTAAGGGGGGGTGGACTCGCACGAGCAAAACCATTCCTGGCTCATGCTCATCACGCGTCGAAGTTAAGAACGACGCGAGTGATGTCGATGTCGAAGAAATCGACATCGAAGACGAAAATGATCTCATGGCAGTACGCACAAATCATACTGAAAAATACAAAACAAATGAGTCAGTAGAAGAATTTCTGCTATCTCGAGAATCAATAATCCGTTTCCTTCAGGATTCCATTGGCAACGCAGTGGACCGATAGAAACGGAAAGCAGACAAACATGGAAGAGCGAATGTTCGTTCATTTAAAATTAATGATCTAGTGCTACTCTCTACGGTAAACCTACCTAAGCGTGTAGTTGTTGATTTAAGTTAACGCTATGAGCTTCAAGAAGGGCTTACGGTCGAGATTGCAAACCGGAAAGTAAGTTATATTTTGAGTTTATCTTTCTTACCGTTAACTTTATCCTACCGTTTATTCTTTTCTATCGTTTGTTGCGCCCCCTTCCCAGATATGTGGACTACCATAAAATGGGGGACGTCACTGTCTGGCGGTACAGTGCTGGTGAACCCCAAACACCAGTTCCCGAAGGTTTTACTTTTGTCGTTACCGGGTATCGAACCGGTGACCAGTGGGCGCACCGCCATGCCTTACCCGACTGAGCCCAACAAACAATATTTTCCACACTCAAATTCTCCGTATAATTCTTGTCATACGATCCCTTATACACGCATATGCATAAAGCGCAACACTTTTGATGAACACATCAATCTTCAACAGTAGTCACTAATGTGGGTAGCAGTAAACTACTACCCAAGTTTATTGGGCTTTTTTCTGTACTGCATCGCAGAGGCAAAGCGTACACAATAGGATTGTCACGTAGGATGCGAACGCATCCTACGTATTATGTTAGCCGGCTCCACCCGTACCATCAGTACGCGGCTTCGAGGACGGATCTGACCACCCTTTTCAAGAATCCCCAAAAGATTCTTGTGATCGCGAACCAGATTCTCATGTTGAATAGAGTTTCTCATGCCGGTTCCAATTCTCCTCGAAACTACGATGAGCTGACGACAGCTCATCGCGAACAGCATGATATTTCCGTTCGTACTCCAACATGGAGAACGCACTCTTCGAACGGTCTTCCAACCGCTCGGTATGGTGACCCTGCACCGTCTGCTCCAACGAGCAACGCTTGCCGCGCTCGTGGTCAAGTTCCTCCTCCAAGTCATGGAGGAAGTGATCGATTTTTTTTGGATCCTCGACATTAGATCCGACATACGGTTCGGATCTAATTTTCCCTCCTTCACCACAACCATTGGTGGATTCTCACGGTAGTCAGCGTTTCCTTGTGGATCGTATCCAGAACACCGTGATGTGAAGGGGCAGCGAACGAGTTATCTTGTTCGCTGGCGTGGTTATCCACCTTCACATGACAACTGGGAGCCTCGTTCCCAGCTGGTTGCTGACGTTGAGGGCCTCGTCCGTCAGTATGACGAGACCCATCCGATGGTTCAGAAGGCCCATCGGAAAACACGCGCCCCTGGTGCTTGTAAATTGATTGCAAAACGTCAGTCGCGTCACGCATTTCAATAGAGATGCGAGCCCTTCCCAGGGCGAAGAAAGGGAATAGACATCCCCTTTTACCCTCTTCGAGTTGTCTACACAACACGGACAGGGATCACCCCACGTGAGGCATGGAAG
>NC_090624.1:483480-494565 GCF_004359215.1 Bremia lactucae | reverse complement strand
GCTTTAGAAAAGCATCGAGATAGAAATCTTCCTCAGCGCGAAAGTTCTTCGCGCTGGGATCAAGGCCATGTAGCTTTGTCGCAATAAATAAAGGATATTTATTGTGTGGAGTAGTTTCTCCAGACAAGCTATTAATGAGCCTTTCTGGCAAAAGCCACGGCTTCTTTTCAGGGGCGAGATTAGACATTTTACTGTCATCACTCCCCTGAGTGGTACCCGCTGAGGTAGGGGTACCACGAGGACTTTTCTTACGATGGCTTACGCCACCGTCGTCACCTTGCACAGAAACACGTGCAGGTGATCGTATGGGAGACCGTACGAAAGATCGTACGGGCGATGAGGGATCATCCTCATCGTCGGAACCAAATAGACTGTTCACACGTCTATCGGAATGAGCCGTCTCATTCGAAGGCTCATAATCAGCCGCCTGACGGGTATCAGGCGACTGTTCCATCCTCCCCGAGTCGGCCATTTCGTCCGACTCGCACTCATAATCGACCTCTAAAGAGGGGTCGTACTCACGTGGTGAATCACCACGTGCACTCGCAACACCAAGTGTTGTGCGAGTGGAAGACACTACGGTAGACGGAACGTCTACCGCAAGAGATAACAATGCGTCACCCGCGGCTGCACGAACCGCAGCCGAAGGTTCAACACTATCCTCACCCCGCATGAATTGTTCCTTCATGCGATGGAATTTAAAATGATGGATCTGACCAATCAAAATCATTTTAAAAATTAAGTGGTCATTTAGCGACCACTCCACCTAATGACATTCAGAGTGATTGTCGTTTAAGGGAGGGGTGATGTAACGGGGTGTATCGTTACATGAAATTAACAATAAAAGATTGTTAATTAATATTATCCAAAAGGTAGATAATATTTGGAGGAAATTACTTTAAATAGTAATTTCCTGAATTCTTATCCATAAATAGGTATAGACCATTATGTCTATTTATTCCGCAGACTAATCAGCTGTAGAAGTAATCAAAGAGAGTTACGAGATAAGATAGATAAGAATTCATTTACATGTTTAGTATTAGTTTATAGTTAAGACAACATTTACAAAGATAGATTAACAAGACACTTAACTATATTAATACAGTTTTCATTTTACACTCTTAAGCTAACTTGCCTTAAGAGAAGTCTTCCTCTATACGTACAGTGTACGTCACCTAACGAGAGGCACCACTCACATCTGAAGCAGTGTGAAGTGGACTTGTACTGAAACAGTACAAGTCGCAGTGCCCCGTTACACTAATAAGTTCAACGAACCAGTGAGTTAAACAAGCTCGTGGAGCTTAAAAATCTTATTTTGAGGGATTCAGAGGTTCGTAGTACCAAGTGGTAACTAGTGCCTGAGAGTATATACCTTAGAGAGGTTTCTATCTCTCGTAGAGCAAAGCGCAAGCCTTAGGAAGGCACTAGACGCTGTAAAATGAAAAGAGGAACTGAACTTTATTTGGTTATTCAAATCTAAAGCCTAAATTAAAATAGAATTCGGCCACCAGATTTATATCTGGTGTGCTGTCATATAGTTAGTTACTCATAATAAATGGGATTTTAGTGACTAATTTATTTTTAATATAACAAAAAGATATTTACTATTAAAGTAGATATCACCCCACAACAACGCATGTGCCCCATTACACCCTTCCCCATCTGACTTTTGACACGAGTGCCGATATTCGCTTCATTTTTTGGTTGGAATTTAAACAGCTAACCGCTCGGTTGTGTTTTGCATTCCTTTGTCGGATGACAACTAAGCAAGAGACTTCGACTCTTAGCTCCATCCCCTCAATGATGAAAAGATGATAGAATATAAAATTTAAACTCTACCGGAGGATAAGGAAAAAGATCGTCGCTCCTACACGCCTCGTCACTTGGACGAACCTCGGCGGGCCCCAATTACTTTCCAGAATGTGGTGCCGCGGATGATTTAGCTGTATAGCGCAGGACATCGGTCCCTGAGGCCAACGGATTTACGAACCCGCTTGATTGCAAGCAACAGCAGGCAATCCTCAGAGAGGAACAAGCTGGTCGTCAAGCTGCAGACCTTGCGAAAGCATAAGCTCACAGTGAATATCGATGTACTTTACTTAGTGTGAAAGAGCGCCTCAAAAAGGTTACGGGTCGCAGCTTGATCATCTGGACCTCGGATCCAAGGCGAGGACGCCGGAGGAGCTCGCTGCTCATGACGCTCTTCATAAGCGATACCTCACGCCCAAAGAAATGACGCGACATCAGTATTTGACGCGTTTGTGTGATCATGTCCTTGCGACTTCGGTGACCTCAATGAGGGATACTCCGGTCGCTCTGTTTCCAAACGAGTCAAAAAGCGAAAATGATGCTTTGTTTGAGAGCTGGGTCCATTGGGCCCGTCGCCTCCGCAAAATCTGGTCTATATTAGAGTCTGCGGATGTGGCTGATATTAGTTTGGAACGGAAGCTTCGCTTCGATTTCGCAAGCTTAGGCTAGAGGCCAGTTGCGTCTGGCGTATCTGCCTTAAAACGAGGACAGGCCTAACCAAAACTTCAGTGTTTCAGTTGCCCGTGCAACCATGGATCGAAACCGCACTGAGGCTGAAGATCTATCTATTCTCACTTCTATTGGTGGGAAGCGTCGTTTGACGCAAGTTGACCCTGAGCGCGGCGCTCAAGAACGTCAACGGCGTACAAGCTATATCTTGCCGAAGAGGTGCCTCAAAGTCCCACGAGTATGCCGAAGGGGGGTACCCAAGCCACTTCACCAGATCCTGGTATTGACTCTTGAGACGACGTCGCTTTAGAAGCTTTTTCACGTGAAACTGAAGGCCCCTCGCTCATCGAGCAATGCGGGAGGGGGCCGAAATCTCAGTGGAAGCCTTTGATGCTCTAATGCACGAGGTGTAACTTTTTCGCGAGGACTTTGCTTGGACTGAGGGCTCTTTTGACGCGGTCCAAAACCGTCTTTCAACGTTAGAAATGTCAACACCCTCGTTTAAATGGCCAGCTGGACATCCTGGTGAGAAAGTAGCAATCTGCGGTGCGACGGCCTGTCTCGGCGCAAGAGACTATAAGGCCACGTGTGAAGGGTCCCGACATGGATTTACCAAGCCGACTTTGAACATTGGGTGTGTACGCACCGTGACTAGGAATGTTTAGCGTGTAAGCTAGGCCCTTCTTGACCAAGACCGTAAATGGTTCAATAAAGCGCTGGCAAAGTTTGATCTTTAAAAAGACCGCTGAAACCAAGTTTGTAGGTAAATTTTTAGCGTTTAACAAAGCTCGGTCTCCGACCGCATAAGAATCAATACAACTTCTACCTTTGGCCTCAGCTTATTCTTTCGGTTTGTCTTCATTTTTAGCCATTGTGTCACGCACATGTCTTCAGACACTAGAACGCGTTGCGAGAAACTTGCTTGCTTGTTTCCGAACGGTAACAGGGCTGATATCAGCAGCTCCACTGGCTAATTCCCCCTTCACCAATCCCTGAACCACATAGTGGTATCGTTAACGGAACGCATGGGTGGGTGAGACCATTTACGTAGGCCGAAGTATAGTCTGTAAAGGCATGCACAGCTTTATTTAACGCAAACTCAACATCCGGGAGCATTGTGCTCCAGCGCTTTGGTGTCACAGCACACACGCTACGCAGAACATGCTCAATGACGCGATTAACACGTTCAGTTGATCTGCGAATGATCCGCCGTAGACATGTCCAATCTGGTGCCAAGCACTTGGAAAATCAATTTATAGAATCTCCCGTGAAAGGGGGGTCTCGATCAGAGTCAATTGCCACAGGCAAACCGTGTTGTCGAAACACGCGATCAATGAGCAGCCTTGCTGTACCTTCATCATCAATGGTATCCGGCACAGCCGTTAAAAGATCCATTTTGCTCAACCGGCAGCCAACAAAGACCACGATGCCCGTATTACCTGCCGAATCTTTCGGTAGGCCAAACTCGAAATTCGTACTAATGGACACCCAACACGTTGTGGGAGTGGCCGGTGGCGCAGCAGCAAGTGCCGAGGTTTAACCCGTTGGCATGTTTCGCATGTGCGGAACGTAGATGCTTACCCACTTGTAGAGCTTTCACCAACAAATCTGGATCACGGAGCCGTAAGCAAGAAATTGATTCGAACCCTTAAGTTTAACCTTGGCAAGGTGTTACTAGTGTAGCTATGTCTAATTCAGGTTTAGAGGTCTCCTCTATACCGAGATGACCACCGAGAACAATATCATGTTCCTCATAGAGGACTCGATACTTCAAATTTTTAGCAACTACGATGCGCGAAGTATCCGCAGCATCCGTGCAATAAAGCAACAGGTCGTCATCGATCGAGAATCGATGTAAGTTATTTAGAGCTCGTAGCAGAGCTATACACTGTTATTTTAGAGAGCTTAGAATTCGGCCTGCGTGATAACGCATCAGCCAAGGCATTGTGCTTGTCAGGCATATACTTCACCTCAAAATTATATTCGGCAAAAAATGAAAGCCATCGAGCCATTCTCTGTGATAGATGGGGCGACTTGGTCGGAGTGCGTAAAGATGCGTGATCTGTATATATCATTAGCGGCTTAGAGCCAAGCAGATGAACTCTGAATTTGACAAGAGCATACTTAATTGTATATAACTCTTTGTCATGAACGGTAATGTTTTCTCCGCAGCTTTAAGCTGTTAATACTCGAACGCAATTGCACTTTTTCGCCCATAATTATCTTTAAGTAGCAGAGCACTGCCGATGACAAAATCCAATGCGTCGAAGACGACACTGAAAGGCCAATTTGGATTTGGCAGAGCCAAAATTTAGGCATGGATCAGACTATCTTTAACTACTTTATAAGTATCATTCTTGGCGCTAGTCCAGCACCAATCCGTACCCTTTTTAAGGAGTTTGGATAATGACCTAGCCGTATCAGCGTAATGCTCGCGATATTTGTGCAAGTAGTTGGCGAGGTCCAACCACTAACGTTAATTCTTTTGGTTCTGAGGAACCGGCCAACCGACTATGGACTTACTTTAGCGGGTCCGCTCTAAGGCCTCGCTTCCCAATGAAGCACCCTAACAAAGAATTTCTTCTGCGTCAAAAATTCATTTAGATGCATTAGCATACAATTATTTGTGCGCATACACTCGAGCCGTGCTCGCAAATGGTCTATATAATTTTTCACATCCGACCGACCCTGCTCCGCACGACTATGAACAAAAATATCAATAGTATAAGACTGTGCATAATCTCGATAAGGGCGGAATAGTTGCGTCACTAGATGATGTAGCCGGGGCGTTGGAGAGCCCTTGTGGCATAATTAACCACTTCCATAGCATACCGCTTGAGGTGCTAACCGCTGTAAGCGGGATACCACTAGCTTGCATGCACTGTACATCGTACATCCCACCTTTTTGATCTCGAGAACATCCTTTCTAGGAATGGGTTTTGTGCTGGTATAGCGGCAGCATTAAACTAAATAAAAGCATTTACAATGCAACATCTTGGAATTCCTTATTTAAGGATGTAATGGATATGTGGGATCGTTAAGGATAGATGATCCACTCCGCGCACTAAGGGCAGCCTTTGCGTCCTCCATGGCGGCTTCGTCCAGAAGCGATGATGAGTTTAATTCAATATTTGGTCGAATAATAACTATCTCGATAAGTCACCAGCCTTTTAGGCTCGGCCGAACTCATATTATCCAGCTCTAAAAGAGAATGTATCGAAGGAATTGTCTCAAGGCTAACTTCGCACTCGATGTTAAAGGGTCATTGAAGCGTCAGCCACTGCACGCTCGTCTCACGTTGTGAGGTTATAGACGCTTCGCGTCTCTCCTGTCTCGGAGTTGAGACAGTACGCCTCTTAAAGGCCGAAACATACATGCTCCCAAGTTCCCCAAGCTCAATTTACTTGGTACCAGAGCTGGTGTTTCAATCTGATATTCGACGAGGAGTTAAGTAACTCAACTTCTTTGTCCAGTGATCGTTTAAGAGTCACTTCACGTGCATTAGAAGGGTCTGACCCGAAATGCCTTGGCAAATTGAAATAGTGTGACGACCTCGGCCGACCATACTCGGTAGACTAGAGCGTGCCACTCCACTTGTCTCAGGGATAATACGCCCTTGATCACTCGACTCTAGGCTTACAATGCTTCCAGGATTCAGGGATTCGTTATCGCAACAAGTGCCACTCGACGGAGTACGTGCCGTTCCATCCCACATTTTTCCTAGTCGGGCTCAGATTTATTATGATGAACAATGGAGTTCATTAGCTCAGAATTTACAATGTCAACACACTGACAGATTCGGTCAGTAGCTTGCGCCAATAGCACTTTTGTTGCCTAGCCAAGGTGGGTTTATGACTCTTCAAAGCTTTGCTATGAACATTGCGCGTTGCGCCTTAGTTCTTAGATCCCCAATCGATCCATGGCTTATGGCATTCAAGCCAGGCCATACAAAGGATAAGTTCATATTTCGAATCCAAATTAAGGACAAAACAGCGTTCCACACTGTCAAAGTCCAGAAACTTAATAGCTAAGTTCAACCGAACTTTAGGAACAGTGACACGAGTCCCAGTCGCTAAGCGAACAGTGATTATATCACCTTCATGCGCTTTAGGCGCATCAACATATTGCTGATTTTTTTCAAGGGGGAGACGTCGAGCATAATTGCAAGACGCCCCTGAGTCAATCAAAATTGACCATGACTTATCAAAGTCCTATACGGTCGCCTAAGCGACTTACAAGCCAGGTTTGTGCTCACGCCCGTGCCGTTACGCACAGAGCTAGTTCGGCTAGGTCCTGTTTACTCTCACCTCGCAGAGGTTCAACAGAGCCCAGGCCTTCCCCAATAGGGCTCGTCACCGCTACTGGTTTTTCGAGCTTTGCGCAGATTACGCAATGGACAAGCCGGTCGTAAATGCGTAGGCTCCCGCACGTGAAACATCGACGGATGTTACGAGGCTGTTGTACAGCTTGAAGCTCTTCTTCTTCCTCAGCGAGGCTGAGATCCATGGGTTCTGGTCTGCTCGACGAACGCGATGTGCTCGAATAGCTAATATGGTACCGATAAGCACTAACGCGAGAGAACATAAAGTCGTATTCCGCATTGAATGCAAGGTCAACCGCTGCTTGAAAAGTAGTGAGATGGGGGTAATATAGCTCCGTCCGAACAATACCCACGTTAAGACCTTCCATAAAGATGGTTAATTGAACTGCTTTTGGAAATGGGTATTGCTGCATGGCAGCAATAAGAGAACTCAACTAAAGGACATAGTCCGCTATGGTACATTTACCATGACGAGACGCTGAAATTTGCGATCGCATGCGAAAAGCCTGATTAGGCGGCGCAAAGATGCGAGTTAACTCCCGTTTAAGCGATTCCCACGTGGAAAAAAGCAGCACCTAAGGAGTGCCACATGTGATGGCCCACTTACTGGCTCTACCACCGAGCTTAGCGATAGATAGGGCCACCTTTTGGTGCTTGGTTTGGACCATGGCCGAAGTTATGGCCATGTCCATTTGCTTGAGCCAAAGAAGGAGACTTTCTTTATCTTTTCCTCCATATGAATGGATATTGACAATAAAAGGGCTCAGGCTAAGGTATATACCTAATTTAAATACATGCCATCAAAACGTCTTGGAACTGTCCTATGAGCGAAGCCTCATATTCCAAAAGGACTTCTATACTGTCTTCCAAAACATCTGGGCCCTGAGACATAATGTGATCGATATGATCTATCCCAAACAAGGTTTTAAGCTTGTCAAACGCAACACGTCGCGCTCCCGAAAGTTTAGGGAAGTGCTCCATCCTCGAAGAGGAAAAGTCTAAAAGACTCAAGCTTAAACTGACTACGATAGATATTAGGTGTAGCGGAGCTAAGTCAGAGGAAGACTTATAGACTCAAAGGGTCACTTAGTTCTATTTAACCGATAGGTTCAACAACTCAGTGAGTTTTACAGGCTCGTAAAGCTTAATGAATCCTAGTTCAAGGGATTCAGGGGTTTGTAGAACCAGGTGGCAACTAGTGCCCGAGAGTATATACCTTGAAAAGGTTTATTTTTCGCGCAGATCAGTGCGCAAGCCTTAGGAAGTCATTGGACGCTGCAGAAACAAAAGGGGAACTGAACTTTAGTTTATTATTTAGATCGAAATCCTTACCCTAGCTAATTCAAAATAGATTTCGGCCACCAATTTGTATCCGGTGGCTGCCACATATGTTACCTTCGATAAATGGGATTTTAGTGATGACTTATTTTAAAAAGATAAAAATAGTTTTATACCCATATAGTATATGTACCACAACAACGGTTCACCAATCGAAGTGTGCCTCTTTCACCTCCCACGATAAGATAGCACTCATGCCTAAATAAATTTTTGTTACAAGGCAGTGGCTTAAATTGAGGTGACAGGGCGAAGTACTCGACTCATTTTTAGATGCCAGATATACGTTTGCCCAGTAAGGAAACGAAATAACTCATTCAACACCCACATTTTGTTTTTCAGAACAAAATCGCAATAGCTGGAATGCGGCTACATTTCCAGCTCACTACATGCTTAATAAATGACGAGTGATATACTACAACCGTGCGATAGACGAAAAAGATGGTAACCATGCTGTCTTAATGAACTTACACGAGGTGCCATCGCTGTAGTGAACACACCGAGTGCAATGTGTTGGAGCAGCTAGTGGTGTCGCAAGGCTCTAAGCCTTTCGGAAATCTTTCAAGCGCCTAGTCTTTTCGGTCCACTCATGAGAAAACAGGTATGGGCAATATATTGCATAAACAGGTGGAGGATGGTCGGCAGATGTTCAATTGCACGTCAAGCACTAACGTAATTTGAGGCCTACCAAACCGTTGCCATAACGATGACATCATAGCCGCCACAACTCTCGCAGCAAGGGGCATGAGATTGTCGTTTAACGTGGATTAAAATGTCAGTGTCAACAACAAAGCAAGCAAGCAAAACTCTGCTTGCAAATGCAGTATCGAGTCGAGTAGACCATGAATTGCTACACGTTCTTTATATTTACCATCCGGTCGAGTCGTTGGATACGCGCTGCATGCTTCGACAATTACCTCCGTATTTTCATGATCGTGCACTATACAGCAAAAGGCATGGACAATAAAGTCGTTTTTTGCATGACTATGCACTTAAATCCACCAGTACACACACGGAAAACTACGCGTTATGACCGACCTCTCGGCGGCATCATAGGCAAGTTCGATGCTTTAAGCGTGAGCGGGGCTCAACGCCTTGTGAATGAGCGATTAGCCATCACACGAAAAGTCCGTGACGCGATGGTAAGCGCACAGGACAAGCAAACAGAATTTCCGGACCGAAATGGTCGCAAAACTAATGAAAGCTTTAGAGTGGGTAAAAAGTAATATTAAGTACTGCTACCCTACCTAAGAACGCAATTTCTGTACTACCTGGAGGTACTACGAAGTTGTTGCCGCGTTTCATTGGACCCTTTACGGTGGTAGAAGAGGTTGGAGACCTAAATTATATGCTCACCCTTCCCCCGCATTGGAAGACGCAGCCCGTATTTTATATGGATCGTCTGCAACGGTATGTAGACCCAAATGAGGTCACCTACCCCCATCCGTCTAAGGAGACCGATGGTGACGCCGACTGTGAGTCGAGCGTCGTTCGGGTGAGGGGGACGGTGAAGGCGAAAAGCTATCAGACCGATTCCTCTTGCCACGTACAGGGCTCGGAGAGCGAGGGATATCACGCGAGTAACGCGGATCCCTCAGCATTATCCTCTCGAGAAGGTCCAAGCGAGTCTTCAGGCGTTCATAACCCTGACGAGCCTTCGCTCGGACATAAACAAGATCCGAGGTCAGTCACAAGGCTTGACCCTCGAGATCCGCAATACGTTGTTCAGCAGCGCTTAACGCGTGTGACTGAACGGACGAAGGTAAGGCAGCGGCGAGTAGGTGGGCGAGATCGCCACTCGTATCGGGCGCCACCTGCACTGATGGATGCGGGTTGGAATCAACGCTTCCTTGTTGGAAGGTTGCTTGCCCACCGCTCCGTGAGGTAAAGGTATCAGATCCTCGTCCAATGGAAAGGTTACCCGAAGAGTTTCGACTCTTGGGAACCGATCGATACCCTACGTATTGATGTGCCCGGCTTGGTGGCTGCTTATGAAAAAAAGGAGCACCAGCTGAGGCCTCTTCGCTAGTCTCAAATGGACTTGCAGAAGCAGCGTTGTGAGAAGAAACAGGGGGTACAGTAACGCCCATGATTTCTTTCACACGCAAGCAGGCGAATTTAATTTGTTGCGACCGCTGTTTCATCGCATCGGAATGCGGATGAATGCGGCGCAAGAATCTCGCCTCGGTCGGGCATTTCATTTGAGCGCAACACGACCGGGATCGGGAAAATAGGCTCAAGCAATTTTCCCTGAGCCCTCCATGACTTAAAGACGCCATTATTATTATGTGCGTCAAGAAGAGCGCGCTCTAGGAGCGACGCTCTAGGAGCGACGCTCTCGGCCCGTTAAACGAGGCCATTTAGATGGAGGGGGCATCAGTGATATGCCACCCGTCACATAGCCCCGTACAAAACGACTGGCTGAGCACGTTCACGTGTCGTCGGCGGAGCTTTAGGTTCCAAATCCTCTATGTCAGAACCATTATGGCTTATGGTCTGAGCATAAGGCGTTGTGGTTATACCCAACAGAGAAGCGGCTGCGCCTTTATGGGCAGCGCTCTCATTACCTGTCGCTGAGCTTTCCATCGCAAACGACGAGACAGCATTCGTAAATGCTGCTGTCTCCATGTTGCGAGCCATGAGAAAAGTTGGATGGGCAATAATACGCGATCATACTTCCTCATGAGCTCGTTGTCCGCATCACTACTATGAGGTGACGACTCATTGTAGTCGACAATGCGCGACGGATCAACATCATCACTGTTAAAGTGGGATGGATCCTTTAGACCTGTTAACGCGACAGCAGCAGTAGCTGTCGGAGTTTCGACTAAGGCATTAGACGCTGCCGGCGTGTTATCGCGGCACGTGAGCTTAGTCCGAGGTTGAGTGGGCGTCTTGGCAGACGACCCACCAATATGGCCCCTTTTAGGTGGCATCTTTGGCGCCGTGTA
>NC_090624.1:472348-476617 GCF_004359215.1 Bremia lactucae | reverse complement strand
GCCCCAGCAGGGACCCTGGCATAGCAGCGAGCCATCATATGGCCGCGCTTGCCGCATTTGTAACAGACAACGTCTGCATTGCCCAACTCCATGGGAGTGGCATCTGACCTCTCGGCCGACGACTTATACAAGCTGTCGCCGAGGCACTGTTGTAGGATTGCTCCTCAACCAAGGCAATTTGGATTGCCTCTTCCATCGTCGACGGCACCTTTCATAAAAGGTGCCTGTCGCAATGGGCCATGCCGTAGTCCATTCATAAACGTGGTCACCTTAATGTGCTCCGGAATCGGACCTACGGTAATAGACGCCGACAGAGAGCGCATCTCTTGCACATACTCTTGCAGAGATCGCTTCGCCTGTCGCGCTCCGAAAAAGCGTGCGTGAAGCAACACTTCGTAGTTCGGCGGCTGGTACATGGCGCGAATTTTTTCCTTAAAGATCGCCCATGAGGGGAACGCCTTTCTGTCCGCCATAAGCGCCGAGTAAGTCCACTCTAAGGCCTTACCGCGCAGATGGGACATGGCGTACGACACCATCCGGCTGTCGTCCTCGATGAGCTGGCCTACACCGTATTGCTCCACGGCTAAAAGCCAGTGGACAATCGTGTGCGCTGCAGTTCCATCGAACTTCGGCGGGTCCATCCGAATGGGATTCGGCTGATGTGGCCGGGCAGAGAGCATCTCAACAGCCCTGTTGAGAGCCTCGCTCCGAGCCTGCTCATGCCTCAGCTCATCCTAAGTCTGAGTGACGGATTCCGCCGCAGCATGGCCCTGTGCCTCGGACGCGGCCCTCCGCTGTCCGAGCACGAATGCCTCAAACTGCTCCAACCGAGCAACATGTTGCTCAGGAGGACTGCCCAGGAGTCTGGCCAGGGCTTGTTCACCAAGTCTCTGCGCCATAAGCCCTGCCACCTCCCGATGATGTTCGGAGAGGTGGGGGAAATGAGCCCAATCAATATTGAGGCCATCCTCACGTACACACGCAGAGATGCGGGTCGGGGGAAGGATTTCAAGAGCTACCAAGTGTAGGTGAGCACGTCGTAATGCGGCCACGCTCTACTTAGACACACACCTTAGCACAGCGAGGAAGCGGTTTAATCAGCTTCTCTTGCGTGTAGTGAGGTAGTTGCGGTGGGCGCGTTAGCGACCTCATTCAACGCACTAAGTACTCTGGTTAAGTGTCGTCACGGGAGCGGTAATCCGTCTTCTCGTGCGCACTTACCAAGTAGGAAGTAATTTTCAGACTGTTATTTAATCGTATTAAATATAAATACCTTTTTTAACCAATCAAAATGTCATCTCTATAGATAACACTTATTATGTATTGCGAGCGTATCTTTCTAGATACCTCGCGTAACGAATGACGCTAGGCGTCATCCCTCCTAATCTGAATGCACCTATGTGCATCACATACACAAAAGTTGGTCACAAATGTATACCACACGCGAGTGCTAGGTCTTATAACTTTAATTTAGTAAATGACCATCCCCTTAAGTACACCAAATGTACTTAACGGGGACTGTGTAACATTAGGGCAACTTTAGCCTGTTACACTTATAACAGTGTAAGTGAGGTGCTTCGATACTTCACGTACACTGACGTGCAGAGGAAGGATTTGAGAAGCTAAAACGTCTTCGCTACTCTAGGTCAATACATGGCTGTAGTACAGGGAAAATAAAACTGTATTGATATATCAAGTTCCTACGTAACGATCATCGATCTACTACCTTTAATATATTAATACCCAACTATGTATGGCGCCTCATTGCACACCGCCTAATCGTGTCTAGTGACAATAGACGGGTTGATTTGAATTAAAATCAACCACTCCACACAACTGTTGTCTTGTTGCGTTAACGTTAAGTTAAAATTAGGCTACTGCTATATGTACTCCCCTTGCTATCTGTACCCCCCCCCCGACTTCTTGCTAATCAGTACGCATAAAAATATAAATTTATCCTGTCGTCAATCTGAGAGCATTACATTCATTTTTACTCCTGTTTTCAACTACAAGCCATGCCACTCTAACCACCACCTTCATTGACAATCGAGTCGTGAATAAAGCTGCTTCTCTTCGCCCCGGCAAAAGTCTAAAGCAAGTGAAGCTTGCAGACTGTTGTCGAGGGCAACAATTACTACCACCAATAGCCGAAATAGATACAATAAATTTTAAAATTTTCTCTGCACCATCCCGCACCGCTTGTGTCTCCTGAGACGTGTCAACAAATTCAAGTCGGTTTTGCTGGAAGCCTTGAAATACAATGCAATAGAGCATCAAGTAGAAGGTTGCCGGCATAAAAACAAAACTGCCGCATTCAACAAATAATATAGGTAGAAACATCGAGAAGGTCAGCTTAAGCACGCACGAGTGGTTACTTTCCGAGTGATTCTAATTCGAGATACTGGAAAGATTAACACAAATAGTACCGTTGAGCCAGTATTTGTGCTGTGAGATCGAAGCGATAAGGTCTTGTGATATCAGTGCAAGCCACACCATCCTTTCCAAAATGCAACGTCTCCACTTACAATTCTTCCGTGCCACAATTTGAAAAGTCAAAATTATGTACATGCTGGCTCCAAAACGCCCAGTTCCGTGTGAAGCGTCTTGAAATTCGCTTCTAGTGAAGTTCCAAGAATGGCTTCAAATCGGTAGACCGAGAAAGCGCCAGGAAGTTGGCTGAAAAGCCGAAAAAGCTTTCGATCGAGCATTTGAATTTTTTTTACTTGAAGTTCTGAGCAGAAATGATCTACTTGCCTAAAATATCAAGGGTTTCTCTACCGCAGTTTGTCTGCAAGCTCTTCCAATCTGATTTTGCGCTCAAATGCCGAGAGCAGCGGATAGATTGTTGACTTGTTAAGCATAGTGACAACATCCATCAGTGTTGTGAACTTCGTCTGAATCTGTTCCGCAAATGCATTGAAGAACTAGTGGTTCAAGTCAAATTTACCCACCTTACTTTCCATTAAAGCAACAATCGTTTCAATAGGGTGTAAGTTCTTTTCTTTTGTAGAAAGCTGCAGCGTGTGCTCAATTAAGTGGCACTGGGCGCTACATTGGCAGCTTGGTATTACCAATTACAACGAATGTCCGGGAAAACCAAGTTTTGTCTCTCATGAAATCATACATTAGACCTTGTTTAATAGCTCCCTTCACGGTCACGGCTCCACATCGCAAAGCGTACTTAATATGGCTGTATAAGGTGTTACGAAACATGCATGATTGAATTGAGGGATTTTTTTAAGGCTATAGTGCCTTCGATCGTTGTGGGGGCAACACAATGTGCTGTATTTTTATGTCTTCAGGCGTATTTTGTCGTACAATGCACGTGAGTTGCGTGAAAAAGGAAAGGTTTGCATGTTGTGACAGCTTCTCACTGGTATACTGGTTATTATACCTGCCTTTCACGTGGGCTGTAACGGGGCACTGCGACTTGTACTGTTTCAGTACAAGTCCACTTCACACTGCTTCAGTTGTGAGTGGTGCCTTCGTTAAGTAACGTACACTGTACGTATAGAGGAAGACTTCTCTTAAGGCAAGTTAGCTTAAGAGGGTAAAATGAAAACTGTATTAATATAGTTAAGTGTCTTTGTTAATCTATCTTTGTAAATGTTGTCTTAACTATAAACTAATACTAAACATGTAAATGAATTCTTATCTATCTTATCTCGTAACTCTCTTTGATTACTTCTACAGCTGATTAGTCTGCGGAATAAATAGACATAATGGTCTATACCTATTTATGGATAAGAATTCAGGAAATTACTATTTAAAGTAATTTCCTCCAAATATTATCTACCTTTTGGATAATATTAATTAACAATCTTTTATTGTTAATTTCATGTAACGATACACCCCGTTACATCACCCCTCCCTTAAACGACAATCACTCTGAATGTCATTAGGTGGAGTGGTCGCTAAATGACCACTTAATTTTTAAAATGATTTTGATTGGTCAGATCCATCATTTTAAATTCCATCGCATGAAGGAACAATTCATGCGGGGTGAGGATAGTGTTGAACCTTCGGCTGCGGTTCGTGCAGCCGCGGGTGACGCATTGTTATCTCTTGCGGTAGACGTTCCGTCTACCGTAGTGTCTTCCACTCGCACAACACTTGGTGTTGCGAGTGCACGTGGTGATTCACCACGTGAGTACGACCCCTCTTTAGAGGTCGATTATGAGTGCGAGTCGGACGAAATGGCCGACTCGGGGAGGATGGAACAGTCGCCTGATACCCGTCAGGCGGCTGATTATGAGCCTTCGAATGAGA
>NC_090624.1:456555-467892 GCF_004359215.1 Bremia lactucae | reverse complement strand
AGAAGAGATACTTAATTATATTAATACAGTTTTCATTTTACCCTCTTTAAGCTAGTTACCTTAAAGAGAAGTCTTCCTCTGCACGTACTAGTGTACGTGAAATAACGTAAGGCACCACTCGCAACTGAAGCAGTGCGAAATGGACTTGTACTGAAGCAGTACAAGTCGTAGTGCCCCGTTACAGATGATGTTTCGTGCCCTTATGGCATTGTCTAACTCGACAAACCATCTTAAGAGGGAGTCTTCTTCGACTCCCCTATACTTAGAGATGTCAATCTTTCGAGTTTCGGGACGACTCGTATGCGTCATCCCAGGTACAGGGGTCTGTACCTGTTGTAACCTCAACAGTTCTACTTGTTGAGAGCCTTGCTGATTCAGCAAGGCTACAAAGTGTAACGGGGCACTACGACTTGTACTGCTTCAGTACAAGTCCACTTCGCACTGCTTCAGTTGCGAGTGGTGCCTTACGTCACTTCACGTACACTAGTACGTGCAGAGGAAGACTTTTTTTTAAGACAACTACCTTAAAGAGGGTTAAATGAAAAGTGTATTAATATAAATAAGTCTGTTAATGCTAACTTTAATATGAAGGAATAATAAACATGCAATTGAATCTTATCTGTCTCTCTCTCTTTGTTTACGCTTACAGCTGATTAGTCTGCGGGATAAATAGATATAATGGCCTATACATATTATGGATAAGATTTCTGAACATTACTATATAAAGTAATATTCTCCAAAAATTATCTACCTTTTAGATAATATATTAATTAATAACTTTTAAGTGTTAATTTCATGTAACGATACACCCCGTTACAAAGGGTGAGTTATGGAATTCCCTATAGATAAAAAAAATGTACTTCTTTATTTATTACTCTCATAGCATATAATATGTATAATTTCTCTTATAAGAAATAATATTTACTATTCCTCTTATAGAAAATAAAATTTATTATTCCTCTTATTGAAAATAATATTTAATTGATGGGAAAACCTTTTACACAAAGCGCCTAATGCTCTCAGCGCCCTACCGTCGAAGGTGTTGGCAGGCACGATATGATAAAATTCGATTACGGAGCGTGCAGCATAATTGGCTCTTTTAAGTTGCATGCGAGGAGCTTTTAATCGGATGATCCTCAGCAGAAAGTCGACCACGTGAGTGCCAGCTTGATTACCAGATTATGGTGATGGTGACACCTTCTTTATAATCAGCTGTTTTGGTTAAAGGGGATGGGAAAGGGTGCGACATGGAGTGACAACCCACAGTCACGACATCGAACGTCCGTGTCCCCGGTGGGTACACATCCAGTGCGCTGAAAACGTACCCTGGCCAAAAATGAGCCATCTTGGATTTCAATCGACTTACTTTGCATTTGAAATGGGGTACGCGTCATCCACACTCGTGATCCTTGCAGCCATACACTCAGTAGCGGTCATAGCTCCATACAACGCTCATCGGAACGTGCGCGATGCCATCCCCAACAACACGAGATACGTTTCCAGAAAGTTGGCTTTGAGCGAGTCAACCAAAATCTTTTCCGGAGGAAATTACAACTTAAATCGGCTGAAGGTTTCTTATAAGAAGGTGATAGCTCCTCTCACAGGGCTGCACTGGCAGATTCAAGGTGTAAATCCCGAAAATCTCTTAGAAAACCCATTTCATCTGAAAATTGGCGACCGACCTTTTAATTTTAAAACAGACAACTTGCTAATGCACCCTGACGTGGAAGCTCTGGTCACGTACTGCGGTCGATTCAAAGATCCGAAGCTACATTTAGTACCTCTCCTGAAAAAGGACCTGGGATTGCGACGCTTGATGGAAATGATCAATGAAGCGAAGAACAGTAAAGATAATCAAGCGATTGCGCTTAAAATGGAAGCCGACCTCTTCAAGTATTTGCATACATTTCCCGTGTCAGAGGCGGCTAGTGCGTTTTTTCCTATCGCGGAACAAACAAAGGTTTCGTCCCTGGACGTTATGGTGTTAAATCTGTTTGAGGATCTTATGCTGACAACTCTTATCAATTACGCCAACGCACAACTCAAGATCGATTCAAAGCTATTTGTAGCGGTTGCGCTACTATATCATTACGGCGATGATCTCTCGGACATGGTCAAGCTGGCGCTGGCAAATCCAAAGTATCTTGAAAAGGCGCTTTATATTGAGACTGGATTGGCGTTCTCCACCACAAACTTGCTGCGTTTGCTTGAGTGCAAGTCCACGGACCTCTTTCGTTTAAGCGATCCTAGCATGCGCATGATCTTTTACTATGCGAAACAATCAAAAGCGCGCTTTGGTGACAATACGCTGGATTTCTTTGAGACATTAAGCCTTTGGTACAATACGAATTCGAAACACGAGCTCGCGATACAATGGACACAAGAACAGTCTACTGAGGAGGCAGAGAAGCTGGCCAAGGAGATTCGAAAGTATGCCACAGAGCTCGACTCGAAAGCGAAAGAAAATGCAGCAGTTTCCAAGCCTGCCACAGTTGCATCCTCGCCGTTAACCGCATCACCTTCGAGACAGCATGCAGACGCTCCTCTAGTTAACCAAATTGGAATGGACAAGCCATTGAAAACTACTATTCATCCCGAAGGTCTGCTTGCCAGAATTGGTCGCTTATTTAAGGAATGGTGGACGAAATTGCTCAACATGTTGACGTCTCTGTAACGTGCGTGCAAGATCGTTGACGAGCATTAACGATGGCATTGGTTCCTGCTATGATCTTGATTATCAAATCAATTAACTACTGAATATGAAAATGTAGTGTTGGTCGTGCTTGATCTAAATCGTTCTTTAATGACTTGTCTCCATGTGCTGCTTCAAATACTGTTCTGGAACATATAATTTGCATCGACAGGGTCAGCAAGTAGCTATCGATAGACTGGAAGTGGGGTCATGTTGCGTGGCTAGCGCAGAAGCATGTAATAGAAATACGTCGGATATGAGCTGGCACTTTAGCATGGCGGCTACTTAGCTGTGATTCCAGTTTCAACAATCAAGTTCTTGAACAGACAGCGCATCCACGGTCCCGAACCGCTTCCAAGATTTGCAACGGCACCGTGCTCCCCTGGCAATCGCACAACTCCAAGCCATATGCAGCCATGAGTTTCTATCTTCATATATTATCAGAGCTGCTGTTTAAAGTGCTTGCTCTTCGAGTTTTTGTTGCATTTAAAAAGAAGTCCCCATCATTTAAGTCGATAATTGCCAGCTGGGTGCGAGTGATAGCTGTGGACTTTGAACACGAAATTGAAATGTACAGGTGCATGTAATGAAATCTCTTGATCGCTGTCTTGGCGACTATTAGTGTAAACTACGGCTGCATCGTCGACGTGTGATTTCCCTCCAAAACGTACTTTAAGGGCGCCAAAATCAGTAGAAGCGCCTCTTGAACTCGTGTTGTCTGTGTGCAGTTAACATAGCCCCAGACCCCGCCAGGCTTTGCGAGTGAAGCACCACCAAGCGAAAGACATGCCATACGTCTACAGCTACCGCTTTGCGCACCGTTTCGATGGAATCTATCTCGCGATATCATCTTGAAAGCTGAATGCGATACATCATCGCAAACTAATCAAGGGCTGTAAGCTTTAACGCCTTAGTCTTCGACGGAAATTATAAAAAGATGACTTTTCTGGCACCTTCCACTTCATTTGACTGTCGCACCGACAAGCACCAAACACTTCTCAAAGTGTGACGCCAGACACGAGACCTTAAATATGCCAGTCTGGTAAGCACAAAGATGCTCATTCTCTACCACATTGTGTCAATGCCGTTGATCACTTCAGCTGATAAAATCGGCACAGAAGTTGGTTCGGCCCGCTTGGGCCAAGACTTGGCCTACTGAACATGTCGTTACTTAGGCGCAAAGCTTCGACAAACATCATTTCTTTTGGAAAAAACTACGGCGCATTATGAAGGTCTTAAATGTCGTTTTGTAAACTTTCAATCAGATTGGATAATACGAAAAAATGGTGATCGCTACATTTGCGTCTAGCTACATTTCTAATGCTATTGTATTACACGTTGTTGTCGTCTTTGGACGTCAACAAGCCTACACTTAGCTCTTACCACACGCATTGGCTAAGCAGCATTATCAGGTGTAACTTCAAAAGATTAACTGCGACCTGCAGCCATATATTGCGAGCGCAAGCCACGTTGAAAGCCAAGAGGAATCTAGGTTTGCTAGAAACAATCTAATAAGGCAGCTAGCGATGTGTCTACGAATTGCTCCGCAACCTGACACGTACGAGATGGATGTAAAGCCCGTCAGGTTCAAAGATAATCGGCAGTGCTACATTAATCATGTCATAGCTGCTATCTTGCCAAGCAATTTCGCCTGTCGTGAAACATTTGGTGGCCTGTAGCGTGTAAACCCAAATGCCTGTAAGCATACTTTAATGCCAATTCCGAGTTTTGATACGTATTGTAAGAAACGTTGAAATATTGCAGCGCAGAAACATCACAAATTTAATGCATGAGATTTGGACGACCTTTTCGTGAGCTTAAATTGACATCGATAGATCTCGACTGAAAATCAAGCAACTAGTCGGTCGCTACATTATGCGACCGACTAGTTAATTTTCAGTTGATGACTAAGCGCTTGATTTTTTGGCAAATTTATTTCTTGCTTTGGCTGACTAAGCATGACGCGTGCACTACTTAGAAATATTAATGCGTGATGACCGAAGTGTCTCCAAAGCAGCAACGATTGATCACATCACTCTTCATAAACGCATATAGTGATATTGGTTTCATAGAAGCGTGTTGCTGTCCTTCATTTAAGAATTTGAGATAAATGCACAAGCTTGCGAAGATTTTCATGAAAAGTTGCGGCTTGTGTCGTCTGGTTGCTTGTTTGTGGGTCCTCCCATTAAACTACGTCGTCGCCACTTTCAATTTGTACAATATGCGTGCATGTACACTCGCGTAAGTTCAACATATTAACAGCGCCTGCAGATATAAACGTGCTAGAAGTAATTGTGCGATTATTGTTGTGCGCATGTAATAAATAATAAATTTCAGCTGCTCCACAACAAACTCATTGAAGCAATAAACAAAACACTAACATAAATAACAAAATTAATGGTGCAGCTTTGGACGATCGGAAGTCAACGGGTCCAGCTACCACTAGCACATGCCATGCTCGATTCCCCCTCTTTAAACATACTCTGAAGCTGAGCCAAATACTCACGATTGGCTTTGCAGTCCAATGAGCAGAATCGGTCTGCGCCACTGCTTAATTTCGACATTGACTTAAAGAACAATCGCTCGCAATTCGCGCACTGCGTTTGTCTTTGTCGCCATGCAGCCTTAGTGTTGTCATTCTCTGCTGCGAGATCACTGGTGGTAAAGCCGTTTAAACTGTGTGATGGAACGGATGACGATCCATGACTTGATATTGCAAAAAGGACACTCGGATGGCTTCTATTAGCTAATAAAATCCCCAAAGAAGCTGGTTCTGCCCGTTTGGACCAAGACATAGCCTGCTGAACATGTCCTCGCTTAAAAACCAATCGAAGCAGGCGTGACGTGAAGCTTCGACAAAACGTCATTTCTATTGGAAAATTCGACAACGCATCATGCTTGCTGGCTGCCACATATGAAGGAGGTGTGGCGCCTACCATAAGTCGCTCTAGTTTTGAAGAGGTAAATTGAATATTAAGTTCACGGCACATCTTTGACTATTTCTTTGGACTGGTCGCCTCGCATCTGAAGCGACGAGGTTGGGAGAGGAGGAAGTAAATCGGAACTTCCTTCTACGGTCATTACTCGCGAGCTGGAAAAACCGTTACTAGACCCGTGGAAAGTTAGCGCCAATAGTTATGTCCAATATTCGACCAACAAGGTTTAATGCAATAGCATCGGAGTCTAATGAACCATGGCAAAAAATCGCACGCGCGTAAAATTATGGATCTAAATCACTGACTCAAATGAATTTTACTATCGAGAGGTACTCGATTTGTCGTTTCGCAGATAGTACGTGAAGGAGCGAATGGGACGCGTTTAATGTGTTTAAAAAGATCGATGAACGCCTGAGAACAAGACGTTCGAACTTGCGAAAAGGGAAGGAAGGGCCTATAGGATATACGGGACATGGTGTTACGATCACCACATTAAAAGATAATTCATATTGGAAAGCCGACAATTAAAAATGTAATGCAATAAGTTGCAAAAGCGAGGAATCGTTTTGGAGTGAAAAAATTAAAGTTGCCCTTCTTATAGCTTTTGATAGTTCGGCTGAATCGTAAAATTTATGTCTTGGAGCTCGGGCGATATCTCAATTTCTAACGTCAATTTCAATAAAGCTCGTGGCTGCAAAAGATAACGTGCATATATTTGAACAGACTATTAAAATGAGCTATACCTTTACTACGAATTTCATATAATTTTCGCAAATTTTCAATAGAAAAGGAAGAGGATGTTCTAGTAGAAGAACGTCGATAGCGAAAACATTCTTATTACAGCAGTCTTTCGTAAATTGTCGTATTTTATGTGCCTCCACCTATGCCGTGAAGTTGCCTTGCTTCTTAGTGAGATTTTTTTATTGTCAGTATAGAAAAATGACTATTTCAGTTAGCTTATTTTTCTCAGAAGGCGCTGGAACTTTGTTGGTGTGCTGTTTCTTTTGGATGTCAAAAATATCCAACGAATGCAAAATCAAAGATTTCAATATATATGGGTCGATTTTTAAATTCGTCCGGCTCGTCCTACTTAAAGCGTAGCTTGTTCCGGAAATGTAGCTTAGCAATCTTTAATCCGGAGCTTGCTGCATCGCTGCTGTCAAAAAATATCAGGCTTTTGATTTAATACCTTGCGCATCGCTTGTCGTAGATACCTGTAGCATGCACGGAGTTTTATACGAAATGATCCACGCAAATGTTGAGTCCGCTAAATTAATATTATTGCTTTTGCCCGTCTAGTAATATTAAAGTATTGTTAAAAGTTGGTCAAATTAATAAAAAAACGAAGCATTGTGTGCACGGAAACGCAGCGCTGCGGCAAGAATCTTTTTTGCGACTTACTGCTATCTCGTACTCGATTTGTCGTATCGCAGTTTTGGATAATTGGCGGGTCTCTGCGTCGACGTGGGCAGGTGAACAAACCCAGTAATAGAATTAGCTTGGTGGTAATTAGAGTAACAATTTATCTATTTCTTAACTTTGTCTATCATTGACAGAAATATTTCTATGGTAGCGTGACGTACATTTAATAGTTATTACCTTGTAAACGTTATTAGTTTGTCTAATAGATTCGTATGCAGCCAAGATATTGACGATGCCTTAAGACGAAGACCGCACTGACAATTGCGTCTTCAGTTGATATGCAGTGAAGATGCTGTGTTGCATTTCAGCGTTGTGCAAAAATATGGTCATTTTAAGAATATAATCGACAATTTATATTCTTAAAATGACCATATATATTTTTTTTCACTCAATTGACTACGAGCGAACCTGTCAAATCTAAGTAAACTTTAAATTCATTAAATGATTAACGAAAGAAACACGAAACACATTAATTAGCAGCGCTTCAAACCTGTACAGGAGGCTCACAATGATGCGGCATGCAGCACCTTGCAAGATAATGTTGAGGCCCACCAAATTCCGACGGCGCTTGAGTTCAGCGCGTTCAAACGTTTTTTTTAGTCACACTAGCTTTTAGCGTTCCTTATAAGCTTCCTTATAAAGTTACGTTTTCACGTAATTAAGCCGGTTGAAGTTAGGCTGCTCAAAATTGTATCAATGATCATTTTCGCAATCTTCTGATGCGATTCTCGACATCATAAATTTGCATGAGCGTAAGAGGCTTAAGTTAGAGGAGCATGTTTGTACCGAGTCGTCAGTTGTAATTGCCATGCGCTTAAATCGCGGCGGCGTCATTGACGAGTAGCTTATGTTACCAACCGGCGACGTCACTCTCATTTGCACCAATGAGCTCCGTGAAGTCAACTCCGCGTCAGCTTCTTTCTGCCCGAGCCCTACAAAGTGTACCACACCGATTATACTTTCTGTCTTCGGACATTTCCGGTTCCGCACTGCAAGAAAGACCTTCATTCTTGTGGCAGTCGGCTGGGTTGAACCAAGACTTCAACCTTTGGGGCGCCATGTCCGGTCGCGCGTCCATCGGTGACTACGTCGTTACGAGTAAGCTTGGAAGTGGGTCCTTTGCCGTCGTGTATAAGGGCTACCACAAGACGAGCAAAATACCAGTCGCCATCAAGGCGCTGTCGCTGCACAAGCTCAACGGCAAGTTGCTGTCGAATCTAGAGATGGAGATTGCCATAATGCGCCAGATCGATCACCCCAATGTTGTGAAATTATATGAAATTAAAAAGACAGACAAGCACATGTACCTCGTGCTCGAATTTTGCGCCGGAGGCGACTTGCAGCACTATATGCGGCGTCAACAGCAACAAAGCGGTAGTAACGTGCTTACGGAAAATGTGGCCCAGCATTTCTTACGCGAGTTAGCTAAAGGAATGCAGTGTTTATGGCAGCACAATCTCATCCATCGAGACTTAAAGCCCCAAAATTTGCTGCTTGTGGAGGATTCTCCCACGTCGGCTTTAAAAATTGGTGCGTTTTGCAGTATTTTTTTTTAAAAAGTTCGCTTGAATGCTTACGCTTTGTTTTATCACAGCGGATTTCGGCTTTGCAAGACACTTGGCTACAGCGTCGATGGCTGAGACGCTGTGTGGATCCCCGCTGTACATGGCGCCAGAGATTTTAAAATTTCAAAAATATGACGCTAAGGCTGATCTCTGGTCTGTTGGCACCATTCTGTTCGAGATGGTGGCAGGTCGTCCACCATACGGGGGCGCCAACCACGTGCAATTGCTGGCCAATATCGAGCGCCAGCCGCTGCGGTTCCCACCGACACTGCAGCTTTCGAGATCGTGTCACCATCTACTGGTGGCATTACTGCAGCGAAAACCGGCTCTTCGTCTTGGATTTGCCGACTTTTTCATGAATTCGTTTGTGGATTTGCAGCCGTTGCCCGAGCAAACGGTGAACATGGAAGCTTTGCGTCACTCGCCGACACTAGCAACGACTGAAAGTATACGAGAAGAGGATGAAGAGGATGTACAAGAATCAGGACGACGCGGTATGGTAAAAACCGTTGAAAGCAGTGCACTTGAAGCCGGTGATGACCAAAATGGGGAGCATTGCTTGCGAAATTTTCGCCGTGATTCCGGTAGCGATCGGCCGTTCTCCGCCTCTCAGGGTTTGAGCGCGAGCTCGCATGTTGCCAATTCCGTACCATCGGCGAATTCGCGCCCTTCTCGTAGCGGCAATCTTGAAGTTATGGAGGCTGCATTTGCGTGTGCTGGCTCTGGTTCTGGGGCGCTGCGTCGGTCGTCGTCTTCACGACTGGCGCGAAGCAGACGTGGCTCGTCTAGTGGAAGCGGACTTGCAGGCGCTAATACTGGCACGAGTCTAAGGTGCAGTCCGCAAATGAGTCCACACGTTTTACCCATCCCAAGTCCAAGAATTAATCCTTTTAAACAGCTATCAGATAAACCTTACGATTCCAGAGCACATCAGCAACTGCAGCAGCAACAGTCGCTTTTAAATGTTGCTAGTTCACAACTTCGTCATAATGATGGTACTGGGCCATCTACACTCAGGAATATTACTGGCGGGGGACACGCCCTCGACAGTAGCGGCGAATACGTTCTTGTAGATGAGTCATCAGAACGACGCGTTGCTGACGGAGCTGATGAGTTCCAGGATGGAGCGAAGGACCGTTGCATGTCATGTTTATCAACTCAGGAAGACTTGATGACCCGAGCATTAACTTCTGGTAGCGGCAGTAACATTCCTACCGAGACTTTTTCCCGTGAATATGGACAGCAACTTATTGATATTGTGGTGCTCCGTACACAAGCCATCGCCCCTCTTGCAGACCAGCTTTGGGCGTTAAGTACCGCCAGCGCTACAAATTCGAGTTGCAGGGCTGATCCTACTACTGAATCAGTTGGAGAGGTAAATAGGTTATCACAGCAAACAGCTGAGAGAATATTGCCTTCGTCGGCGCAAGGCGAGAAGGATTTCAATTGTGCCAATTTGTCGACTGATTTTTTTATGAGCTCGTCTCTTGCCTCTTCGATTGGCGTGAGCCACACGCTTGGTGGTGAAGAAGTCGGCGACGATGACGAAGAGAACTATGTAAAGCGTGTTGCCGAATGCGAGTATATTTATGCTGCTGAGGCGTTGGTGCTGTATGTCAAGTGCTTACGGCTCGTACAACGCGTCGTGCTCTACTTTCGCCACGTCCGAGTATCTCGTGTTTCTCCAGATTCCCCACTAGCGGGGTGGAGTAACACAAGTCTTAAAATATCATTGGCCTTCCTCGCTGAACATTTGACACATTTTTTGGTTCGCGCGGAGCAGTGCAAGGTGCGAATGGCCCATGCTTCTCGCTTTCAAATTCCAATACGCTCGATTGCTTCACAAGAAGAGCTACTGTACGCCAATGCGCTTCGAATTGGACGCCAGGGCGCTATTCGCGAAGTATTGGGTCAAGCTCGAGCTGCGCACGACCACTACTTGCAGGCCTTACTGCTTTTGGAGAGCTTACTTTTGGACGCACCAGGTGCTGATGGATCCAGCACCATTGCTTTGGCAGTGGATGATCAAAAGAATATAAACGTTTTTTTGCGCGCGCTTGAAATGCGATTAAAAAATGTTCGGATTTTGCTTGACGAGGATAAATCGAGTTCGGGCGCTAGCAGATCGAACCATATGCACCAATTTCGCCAACAGCTCACGCATCTCCCATCTGCAACTGCCGCAGTACCATGACGAAGGTCACTCACTTTGTGACTCCGTATAATGAATGCATGTGCATTTTCGATCAATGCAAATCAACTACAGTAAAGTAACGAAATAATACAAATAACGAATATTGTAGTATTGTTGGCTGCCCTAAAATTTATGAATTCTATTGAAACACTCCATTCGTAAGCCCGTATAATTTATTCAGCGATGCTATGACGCATGGATTTTTCTGGCGTCGATATAAGTCGCAGCCGCATAAATTCTTATTGGTTGACTATTGCACGGCAATTATGGCGCTAGAATGCCAGGTGTCCAAACACATAGTTTCTCGCTAGAATCAATAACCAAAGTTTCGACTCAATTTTTTTCTTAATGTCGTCACTTCGAATGCGAGACGATCCGAGCAAATAGGAAAGTTGGCGAGCTCAATTTTGGCTTTGCTTTTTCGAATCAGAGCATCCAATGACCGAACTCCTTTATGGCAGACGGCAAGCACGGTGCGCTTTCGAAGTTTTCGAAGAACTGACATATTGCCAAGCTTCATATCATGCG